>NC_089784.1:40872684-40882684 GCF_040412425.1 Macrobrachium rosenbergii
AAGCTCTCAGAAGCAAGGACCGCAGCGGCCCCCAACACTCACAGCCCCTCGGGGACTGCAAGAGTTGCGAGTGATGAAGATTATTCGTTGGGGGACCCGCGGTCCTGTCCTGGGGATCCTCGCGCTGACAAATCAGCACGAAGTTCTCTGAAAAACGAGGGTGATCGCAACTTGAAGAGGAAAATCCTCTCTGCTTCTGAAGCGTGAACTCCTGTACTACTCTCCTGGGAGGGAGACCTTGCCAGATCCCAAGAAACCCTCCTCGGCTACCTGGTTGTACTATGAGACAATCAGTTACTGACACCCAAAGCACACCAGGCAGCCGAACTCCGAAGACAAATTCATCAGAGATTTCTCTGTCTATCTCGCACCTCTCAGAACAACCAGGAAGAAAAGAGAACAGGTGAGGAGAAAGAGTACCCTTACCTGTGCTGCCAGTAAGACCAGTAGGAGAAGCAGACAGTGAGCAATAATCAACCCAAGGAGATTACTGCCACACAGGGGAAGAAGAGCGCTTGTGCAGTGGCAAAGTGCTTTCCTGGGAAGAGCAGAAATTTCACTTGAACAGAGCCGAGAACCTGATTCGGAAAAACTGAGTGGGACCGAGCCGAGCCACACCAAACCGAGCCAATCACGCAAAGGCAATCCAGTGGGTGGTATGCGGTGGACTAGGAGCCAGGCGGGGCAAAGCGAGGCGAGCCAGTCTCGTTAGTGCAACCATGGGTTGGGCGGGGCGATCAAGCCGAGCTGACCACGCTAACACAATCGGACCTGGACAGGGCTGAACTTGTCTGCTGTGAACTAGCACTAGTTTCTCGAACTCTAAACTCCTTTGAGGCCGAGGCCCTTTGAGAAGAAGGTTCAAAGGGGAATTCTGTGTCTGCTATCCTGCATGCTCGAACCCTAAGGTTCAAGACACAAGGATGGAACCCGGTCAAGCAACCGTAGCAGCTGGCAGGCAGTATCGAGACACCTGGCATCTCGGCACTGAGACACCTGGGTGTCCCAGCACAAAGACACCTGGTTGTCCCGGCACCAAGACTCAGGACTTTCTCTCATCCTGTGCCTCTTGTCAGGAGAGCCCTCGTGATTCATGGAATTCAAGCGACCCAGGAGACTCCCAAAAATCAGGAGCGGCTGCTTTCGGTTTCCCAAGAAATCGAAAAGAGCCAGGCACAGAACCAGTCTTGGATGCAGACTTCTAAGACTGGCAATGAGGGCACGGCCTCAAGAGGTCGAGGCAATGAAAGTCACCAGCAGCGACAGGAATGATCAGGACGGCTGCACCAGGAGACCAGGAAGAGCTGCCCACAGACCGCCGTTGAGTTAACAGGAGCATAACACAGGAAACAGCAGGAGCAGATGGACCACAGATACGCCAGAGGCAGTGACACAGCATACATGAAGGCCAGTAATGACAGCGATCGATCCACATTGGCGGGAGCAGAGTTGGAACGATCCCGACGTGGAACAATGCCATTCCAACCAGGTACCGTGGTCGATCCCGAAGCAACACTGAATGAACGTCAGAACTCCTTCATGCAAGATATCCCGAGATATCCAGCCAACTACTGCTGTGTCTGTGATGCTCACTGTCAACCTGAAAGAAAAGGTAAAGATGATTAGTAAGAGGGAGGCTCCTCTTGCTACGAGGGGAACTGCCCTACGCAGCGAGAGGAGGGCCCTTAGAAGAGGTCGCCCGACTGCCCATGCTCCCCTGCCTCTCAGTCTCCGCCTGATAAGCAAGCAAAGAGGGCGAAGGAGAAAGACCTCTACCGATGGAGAGGTAAGGAAGAACTTACAGAGGCCATCAAGGGCGCCATGGAAGTGGAACTTACCGACGATGCCCGCAACTTTCTCCCCGCAATTCTCTATAGCGCAGGCAACGAAAACAACACTCAGCACAAGTAGGAAGGAAGTAGTCATGCCCTTATACACGGAGGGCAGGAGCCCAAGAAGGGAAGCAAACTCTTACGTCCCGATTAGTGTAGGGGAGCGAAGATATTACATCCCAATCTAATATCTCCAAACGTACAGGGGAACGCCTTCAGCATCTTAATAAAGGGCTACTGGAAGAGAAGCATTACCACTCGGTTACGCCCCTCTAAATACACCCTTGACCGTCAAACCCGAGACACAGATGCAGGGGAACGACGGCTTATGCAAGACTATCACAAATCATGGGTTTGTATTAATAAATATCAAACACACGCAATACATACAAAAATACAAAAAGATCCCACCGGGATCATAAAGAGCTTAACGACAGTCAGGCAAAGGTTCGAAAACACGTCTGCAATGCATGACGGCCGAAAGCAAGCTGGAATGTTTACATCCAGGCAGGCGGGTATTTCCACCTACCTGCAATAGTTACTGCCTAACCACCTTGTTCAAGAGTTTAACGGCCATGTCCAGCTTCGCCGTAAGTAATTCCTAATGTAAAGGACCGACTGTTTGTATATCGTGTTGGAACAAAAACAATATTGTGTTATTCCGTAAAAAATTACGTAATCCGTGATCAATTACATTTAATTAGGTCAGTGTCATTTAATTTAGTGCCAGGGCAGTAGGATAGTAGACCATGTCAACAAGACATTTTCCATGTGCCCTTTACCTGGGAGTAGAGCTCCCCTGTCGTGCGAGACAGTCAGTAGAAGTCTGTAGAGACCATTTTATAATGCTAAGCTCTGCTGTATTAAGTAAGTTAGTAAAACTAGTATTCCCTCCTAGCAGTTAGGTAGGTCCCTTCTGAGTGAATAAGATAGAAATAATCAACACACAATCAAGTGTGGAACAGAAATACATTTCTGACTCACGTCGGGATCGAACCCAGGTCTTTCAGGTGGAAGGCAAGGGCGCTATCCACTAGGCCATACAAGTCTAAAAGAAGAGATAATTCGAATGAAATGCTGTCTATTGGGTCATTGCTGAGTCGGGAAGTTGGGGAAAACTTGCTGGTATGCAAGCAGTTAGCTTGCCCAGGTAATTCCTTGGGTGCAGTTGCTCTCAGGTTCCAACTTCTTTTAGACTTGTATGGCCTAATGGATAGCGCCCTTGCCTTCCACCTGAAAGACCTGGGTTCGATCCTGACGTGAGTCAGAAATATATTTCTGTTCCACACGTGATTGTGTGTTGATTATTTCTATCTTATTAACTCAGAAGGGATAATTCGAATGAAATGCTGTCTATTGGGTCATTGCTGAGTCGGGAAGTTGGGGAAAACTTCGCTGGTATGCAAGCAGTTAGCTCGCCAAGGTAATTCCTTGGGTGCAGTTGCTCTCAGGTTCCAACTTCTTTTAGACTTGTATGGCCTAGTGGATAGTGCCCTTGCCTTCCACCTGAAAGACCTGGGTTATCCCGATGTGAGTCAGAAATATATATATATATATGTATATATATATATATATATATATATATATATATATATATATATATATATATATATATATATATATATATATATATATATATATATATATATATATATATATATATGAAGATAAGAAGGCCCATAAAACACTATTTGAACATTGCAACCATATATTTCAGGCACTTCCTTCTGTGACCCTGTTCACTGGAAAAATATGGACAGATAAAATGTTACAAGGGTATATATACAAGGCATATATAGGTGTGGCACTAAGTCTCCGATGGCATGCAGGTGACCGTTTCCTAAGAAGGAGGAGAGTAAACTGTTCCCTAGTGGTTTTCGGCCCATTAACTCGCGTTTGGCAAGATTCTGGTGGTCGTGTGCCCTGGAATACCTTCTTCAGGAGTGGTCTGAGGATTAAAGCGTTGATGTTGTCCAATTTCCAATGTCCTCCTGACAAGTTCATATTGTTGGTTTGATTGATGATAGCAGATTCCAGCATCTTTCTTTTGTATGGACAGCTACTTTTGAAAACCAGCTCCGCCCCACTCCAGTTTATGATATGTCCTGTATTTCTGATATGTAGGAAAATCCCAGAACTCTCCGAAGCGTAATGTACTGATCTTTTTTGCTCTGTTATTCTTTGTGAGAGCGATCTACCTGTCTCCCCCACGTAAATGTCATTGCAATTGCTACACGGTATCTTGTAAACTTCGACTTCTTCTCCTTTGTTATTTAAGTATACGTTAATGAGCGAACTCCCAATGGATTTGGGATAATGGAAAATGAAGGGATAGTTAGACCTGAGTTGTTCGGTGACTCTTTGGATGTTTTCGTCATACGGAAGCTTTATTTTGTTGTTGAAACCTATTTGTCTGTTGTGAGTGGGACCTCTATAGTATATTTTATTCGCTTTGTTAATAGCCCTCTCGATAATGTGTGGTGGATAGAGCAGTTGCATTAGGTGTTGGCGGATCGTGTTGAATTCTTTATCTAGATACCCATTTGAACATATCCTAAGTCCTCTGAGGAATAAGTTGCACCCTACCATGATCTTTACGGAGACGTCGTGGTAGCTTAAGAAATGAACGTAGAAAACAGCGAAGGTGGGTTTTCTATATACTGTAAATGCATATCTGTTCTGTTCTCTTATGATCAGTACATCTAGGAACGGCAGTTTTCCATCCTTTTCCCATTCCATTTTAAATTTTATGGTCGGAACTAGCAAATTTAGCCTATTCAAAAATTCATTAAAGTCTCCCCAGCTATTGTCCCAGAAAGTAAAGATATCGTCTACGTATCTAAGCCAGATCATATTGCGGGGGTTTGATAGATGACAAAATTTCTGTTTCGAAATATTCCATGTACAAGTTTGCTAAAAGAGGTGATAGGGGACTGCCCATGCTACAGTCAAATTTTTGTTTGTAAAAATTACCATTGAAAGGGAACACATTGTTAGTTACACACAGGTTGATAAGTTTTAAAGTTTTATCTATGCCATGAGGAAAATGGTCTTCATATGGTTGTAACTTCCTCTTTAAGAAAGACAACACGTCGGCGATCGGCACTTGGGTAAATAATGACTCGACGTCAAGGCTGAGCAATTTGATGTTATTTGAGGGGATGTTTAAACTATTAAATTTTTGTATAAAATCCTCTGCATGTTTGACGTGGGAGGATGAGAAGGTTCCTAGAAAGGGTGATAACAGGTCTGCAAGCCATTTTGATAATTTACACATGAAAGAGCCCCTGCTAGATATTATGGGACGTAAAGGAATCCCATCTTTATGTGTTTTCGGGAGGCCGTAGAAATAGGGGAGAGAGGGGTTGATTATCTTGAATTTCTCTAGTAATTCTATGTTCTTCTTATTGCCCCCTATGGTTCTGACTTATTTATTAAATTGGGCGGCAATATTTGTTGTGGGATCTTTTGTTAATTTATCATAGGTCTCCACATCGTTTAGAAGCTCTTGAACTTTATTGATGTACGTCTCCTTATCTAAAAGAATTATTTTCCCGTCTTTGTCAGATTTTGTAATTATAATATCCCCCCTTCTTCTTAAACTAACTAACGCATTTTGGAATCTTTTCGGGAGCGAGTTTTTGTTGTTATTTTGTTCCAAGGCATTCAGCAAGATACCTTTGAGGCAAGTATCTTTTTTGTCATAATTGTTTTTTGCAAAATGTTTATCAAAAGCACTTAAGAAATTAAGATTACTCTCGGGACCTGGTTTTAGAGTGAATGATACCCCAAGATTTAAAACCGTCTGTTCTTCTGCGGTGAGGGGATGGTTAGAGAGGTTCAGCACATTATTGGGTAGGCCAAGATTATTCCATACACTGTTCTTAATCAGTCTTTTTAATTTCTTGCGCAAATTTCTGGAGGGGGTCTCACTGTTTTCAACAGCACCTGATAGCACAAAATACAAAAGATATCGGTACATACCATCATTCCTGCACATAAGGTGAAGCAATGTGGCTAGCTCACTTATTTTTATTCTCATCACATAGATGTCTTGGTGTGTGGCGTGTATTCTGTCTTGGAGGAATGTGCGGATGGAGTCCAGAAATGGGTCCGAAGCCAATGTCCAACGCAGGAAGCCGTACATTTTGGGAGAAACTTCTTCTTGTAGGCATTCTTGTATAAAATTTTTCTGATTCTTCCTTTTGTGTAAACCATGAACTAGTCGTTCGTACCGTCTAAAGATGTGCTTGACAGCTGGGTTGTAGCCGAAAAACTGACGTACACTGTGATGTTCCATAATGAGCAAAAATGAATGTCTTTTACTGTAATACTACAGTATAATATGAAGATAAGAAGGCCCATAAAACACTATTTGAACGTTGCAACCACATATTTCGGGCACTTCCTTCTGGAAAAATATGGACAGATGAAATGTTACAAGAGTATATATACAAAGCATATATAGGTGTGGCATTAAGTCTCCGATGGTATGCAGGTGACCGTTTCCTAAGAAGGAGGAGAGTAAACTGTTCCTTAGTGGTTTTTGGCCCATTAACTCCCGTTTGGCGTTGATTCTGGTGGTCGTGTGCCCTGGAATACCTTCTTCAGGAGTGGTCTAAGGATTAAAGCGTCGATGTCGTCCGATTTCCATTGTCCTCCTGACAAGTTCATATTGTTGGTTTGATTGATGATAGCAGATTCCAGCATCTTTCTTTTGTATGGACAGCTACTTTTGAAAACCAGCTCCGCCCCACTCCAGTTTATGATATGTCCTGTATTTCTGATATGTAGGAAAATCCCCGAACTCTCCGGAGCGTAACGTACTGATCTTTTGTGCTCTGTTATTCTTTGCGAGAGCGATCTACCTGTCTCCCCCACGTAAATGTCATTGCAATTGCTACACAGTATCTTGTAAACTCCGGCTTCTTCCCCTTTGTTATTTAAGTATATGTTAATGAGCGAACTCCCGATGGATTTGGGATAATGGAAAATGAAGGGATTGTTAGACCTGAGTTGTTCGGTGGCTTTTTGGATGTTTTCGTCGTATGTAAGCTTTATTTTGTTGTTGAACAGACAAACAGATTTCAACAACAAAATAAATCTTGGGGTATCATTCGCTCTAAAACCAGGTCCCGAGAGTAATCTTAATTTCTTAATTGCTGTTGATAAACATTTTGCAAAAAACAATTATGACAAAAAATATGCTTGCCTCAAAGGTATCTTGCTGAATGCCTTGGAACAAAATAACAAAAACTCGCTCCCGAAAAGATTCCAAAATGTGTTAGTTAGTTTAAGAAGAAGGGGGGATATTATAATCACAAAATCTGACAAAGACGGGAAAATAGTTCTTTTCGATAAGGAGACATACATCAATAAAGTTCAAGAGCTTCTAAACGATGTGGAGACCTATGATAAATTAACAAAAGATCCCACAACATATATTGCCGCCCAATTTAATAAATAAGTCAGAACCATAGGGGGCAATAAGAAGAACATAGAATTACTAGAGAAATTCAAGATAATCAACCCCTCTCTCCCCTATTTCTACGGCCTCCCGAAAACACATAAAGATGGGATTCCTTTTGGGATTCCTTTACATCCCATAATATCTAGCAGGGGCTCTTTCATGTGTAAATTATCAAAATGGCTTGCAGACCTGTTATCACCCTTTCTAGGAACCTTCTCATCCTCCCACGTCAAACATGAAGAGGATTTTATACAAAAATTTAATAGTTTAAACATCCCCTCAAATAACATCAAATTGCTCAGCCTCAACGTTGAGTCATTATTTACCAAAGTCCCGATCGCTGACGTGTTGTCTTTCTTAAAGAGGAAGTTACAACCATATGAAGACCATTTTCCTCTTGGCATTGATAAACCTCTCAAACTTATCAACCTGTGTGTAACTAACAACGTGTTCTCTTTCAATGGTAATTTTTACAAACAAAAATTTGGCTGTAGCATGGGCAGTCCCCTATCACCTCTTTTAGCAAGCTTGTACATGGAATATTTCGAAACAAATTTTGACATCTATCAAACCCCCGAATATGATCTGGCTTAGATACGTAGACGATATCTTTACTTTCTGGGACAATAGCTGGGGAGATTTTAATGATTTTTTTAATAGGCTAAATTCGCTAGTTCCGACCATAAAATTTGAAACAGAATGGGAAAAGGACGGAAAACTGCCGTTCCTAGATGTACTGATCATAAGAGAACAGAACAGATATGCATTTACAGTATATAGAAAACCCACCTTCGCTGTTTTCTACATTCATTTCTTAAGCTACCACGACGTCTCCGTAAAGATCATGGTAGGGTGCAACTTACTCCTCAGAGGACTTAGGATATGTTCAAATGGGTACCTAGATAAAGAATTCAACACGATCTGCCAACACCTAATGCAACTGCTCTATCCACCACACATTATCGAGAGGGCTATTAACAAAGCGAATAAAATATACTATAGAGGTCTCACTCACAACAGACAAATAGATTTCAACAACAAAATAAAGCTTCCGTACGACAAAAACATCCAAAAAGCCACCGAACAACTCAGGTCTAACTATCCCTTCATTTTCCATTATCCCAAATCCATCGGGAGTTTAATCATTAACGTATACTTAAATAACAAAGGCGAAGAAGCCAGAGTTTACAAGATACCGTTTAGCAATTGCAATGACATTTACGTGGGGGAGACAGGTAGATCGCTCTCGCAAAGAATAACAGAGCACAAAAGATCAGTACGTTACGCTTCAGAGAGTTAGGGGATTTTCCTACATATCAGAAATACAGGACATATCATAAACTGGAGTGGGGCGGAGCTGGTTTTCAAAAGCAGCTGTCCATACAAAAGAAAGATGCTGGAATCTGCTATCATCAATCAAACCAACAATATGAACTTGCCAGGAGGACATTGGAAATCGGACATCGACGCTTTAATCCTCAGACCACTCCTGAAGAAGGTATTCCAGGGCACATGAGCACCAGAATCGATGCCAAACGGGAGTTAATGGGACGTGTATATGCTTTGTATATATACCCTTGCAACATTTCATCTGTCCATATTTTCCCAGCAAACAGGGGCACAGAAGGAAGTGCCCGAAATATATGGTTGCAACGTTCAAATAGTGTTTTATGGGCCTTCTTATCTTCATATTATACTGTAGTATTACAGTAAAAGACATTCATACATACATATATATATATATATATATATATATATATATATATATATATATATATATATATATATATATATATATATATATATATATATATTATATGGTGAACCACTTTATAAGCAAATCCAACTCCCCAACTGATTTATAAATTAAAAGAAGTATTTTTTCATACTGATGACTAGCTGAGGAAGGGTGTGAAAAACTCAGCCCCTGCCTAACTTTCTCTCCATACTCCCCTTTTGGTACATCTTTTTGACCTTTCCTAAGAACTGGTAACTGCTTGAAATGCCTCCTTTCAGGTAAAAGGTGAATGGAGACGAAGCCTGCTGAAAAGCTCTGGAAAAGTCGTTACTCTGCCGCGATCTCAGCGCCCTCTACGAACGACCAAATCTTAATCCCCAAGGGCTTAAATACGCATATGCCAGAGCTGCTGTCTTAGAGCCCTACCTGGCGTCAGAACTAACACATATCCCCTTGCAAGCTCCTTCTTGAGCTGACCCTCATGGCCCTTTATGGCCACTCCCAGTACCTTCAAGTGTGACCCATTAAACTCATCCCTCCATCCCTGGCGCATTCTATCGGCGAGGCTCTCCACCTCTACACTAAAAGGTAACATCCTGATTCGAGGTTTTTTTTTAAACAATCACGCAGCTTAAACCTTCTAACTAAAATTACTTTTCTTTTCTAAAGTACATGTTCTCACAAAGTCCTGACTCAGTCAGCCCCAGTGCGAAGTGTTTACGCCCACAGCTCGCAACAGAATCGAGTTACCTTGGCCCCGTATGTGCAGCCCTTGATTCGCCAACATCGTTATAATTTCCGTACATAACCACTTGCATGTCTCTAATTGCAGACTGTGTTGTGAGCTGTGGAGACAACTGCTCGTCTTGTACTTCTTGCAGTGACATGCACAGTGCCCTTACATCGTCAGCCTCTTCCAAGAGGATTTCACATTTATTCTTCAATACTTGAACAATCACT
>NC_089784.1:40885184-40892684 GCF_040412425.1 Macrobrachium rosenbergii
TATATATATATATATATATATATATATATATATATATATATATATATATATATATATATATATATATACACTATATATATATATATATATATATATACACACACACAATTTTAGAGTTATATATATATTTGGAGCATATTATAGTTAGGGCATTTGATATATATATATAAGATTTAGATTTGGAGCGAAGAAAGGAGAAGGATGGAAAATAGCCATCGTAGAATCTTAAGTTTGTTGGCCAAATTTTCGAGACTTCAAGTCTCATCATCAGGGCTGTAAATTATACAAAATTTACAATTTAAAAACAGACTCAGTAAAACGACAATTCCAAAAGTTAAAATGAAAAAAACGCTAAAAAATCTATATTAAAAGAAGGTAAAAAAAGTTAAATAAAAATAAAAAGTAAAGAGAATTCTAAGACTAGTACCTATCTCTAGGAAGCTAAAAAACTGAGTGACATTCTCCTTCTTGGAAGGCCGGACGTCAACTATGCTATAAACAAAACAGTGGAGGAGGCCTGACTATTTAATGTGGGCACAAGTTGCTTAATTGCTAGAGATTACAAAATAGAGAGAGAATAGTCACTGGGTGCTTGGGCCACAATATGGAAATCATCATTTGTAAATAAAGTTCTACATTTATTAGCATGTTCTCTTATACTAGAGAATTCTTTGGTTTTTAAAGTACATCCCATACAGTGACTGACCCCGAGATGAGAATCTATCCTGACCTTGAGCAATCTTTTGGTGGCCCCCACATATTTCCCAATCTTACAACTTGGGCAAGTAAAACAATAAACCACCAAAGACCACATCAAAGCCGGGAGTTTATCCTTGTGGGAGAACGAGGAACTCAGGGTTTTAGGGTTTTTAGATATCATTTTAATATCCAAGGCCGGAAAAGTATTCTGGGTTACTTTTTGTATCTGTAATTTGAATGAGCTGGAATTAAAAGGAATTAAGGCACACATTGACAATTTGGGTACGTTACGAACAGACTGACGTGGATGAAGTCTCTTAGTCAAGAACTTTTCACATATTGGTAGAAAAAGGATGGAGGATACTAATTGTTTTTGAAAAACTGGGATAAAAGCTGAATTTCATTGCGAAAGTTCTGCCAGTTAGAAGTTAACGTATAAGCATGGTGTAACAGTGTGAAGATGCTGTTTATTTTAAATGTTGATGAACAACTGCTATAAAAGTTTGTACCCTGACCTGTGAATGTTGCTTTTCTAAAAACACTCGTATTAAAACCACGTCCCGTCCGAGTCATTAAAATATCTAAAAAAAGCAAGCTGGTTGTCATGTTCGTGCTCAATTGAGAATTGTATATTAGTGTGTAGGCCATTGATGTATTCCAAGAATTTTTCAGCTGCCTCACAGGATCTAAACAAGGCTAAAGTCTCGTCGACATATCGCTTATAAAAGAGAGGGCAATAAAATAAGGGACACCCATCCAGCATCTGTTCCTCAAAAGAGCACATAAAAGCATTAGCCATATTGGGGCGGAGTGGAGACCTCACTGAAATGCCATCAACTTGTTTTAATATTCTATTGTTAAAAATAAAGTGAGTGTCCTGCACTGCAATTTCTAGAAGTTTTTTAAAATCATCCCTATTAAAACCACAATATAAAACACTATCATCGTAACAGATTTTATCTAAGATAATGTCAACCGGCGCCTGCAATGGTATGTTCATAAAAAGAGATGTGACGTCAAAACTAACCTTATAAAAGTCAGCATCTTGTAGTAAAATATCAGGTACAAGGCTAGCTCAACTGAGTAAGACATTCATTATTTGCAAATGGCTGTAACACTGGTACTAAGTATTTTGCTATCCGATAATTAGGGTTAATTTAGGCCGCCAAGACTAGGCGTAGTGGTACACCGTCTTTATGTATCTTCAGCATACTAGGTTAGGTTAGGTTGGTTTAGTTATTGTAATGACCAAAAGTTTTCGTTTCCTACAAAGGGGTGGTCCAGGAGGGGCAAAGCCCCCCGGCCATGGAACACGGCCAACTAGGTTAGGTTAAGTCAGGTTGGTTTAGTTGATGTAGTGGCAAACAGTTTACGCATCCTACAAAGGGGGGTCAAGGGGGGTCCAGGGGGGGCCAAGCCCCCCTGACCAAGGAACGTGGCCAACTGTTTTAGGTTTGGTTAGGTTGGTTCAGTTACTGCAGTGCACAAAGAGTTTATGTACCTTACAAAGGGAGGGTTGGGGGGATGCCATCCCGCCCATGAAAGGGAATGCAGCCAACTGTTTTAGGTTGGGTTAGGTTGGTTTAGTTACTGTAGTGTATCAACACTCACATTTCATTTACACCACCTGCTGTTTTAGGTTGGTTACATTACTGTCATAACTCCCACAAAACTTTTTCTATAAACTGCTGTAATGTTTAGCAACACTTACAACTTTCTCACTGTTCAGCCATTAAAGCCTCCCTGCGCATTACTGCCTGGAAACTTTCCTCCTTTCCTGCGCAGCTCCTCACACAAACCCCTTACCCCCTTCCCATTGACGTCATTGCCCCCACAACCCCCTTCTCTCAACCCACCACAAGCCTTATCTGTGACGTAGGCCTAGATCTTAAAAAATTCACTTACTGCCTACTTCGTTTCAGTAAAATGGCTGAATCCTTGCCATCTACATCACGCTCCTCTGAGCCTATAAGCCGGCACATGCTTCCCATTATTCGCGCAAGCTGCTACGGCAACTACCATGAGTTTAGTGTATTCTATTACGGGAATTACGAGCGGCTAATCAAACTGTCAGGATCATGGCATTTTAAAAACACAGTGCTTTTGCCCCCGGTGTGGTAGGGAGTGCAGGTTGGACCAGCAGAAAAAAGTTTTTAGGTGTGACAGAACCTACTCTACTCCACAGAAAAAGGGATGGAAAAGGTGGAACTATTACGAGTCACTGTTTCGCAAAACCTGGTTTTCTGATTCCCGCCTCGACGTTGAAATGGTTCTGTTATTTTGCTTTATATACATCTCGGACTGGTTCATTTACAGCACTGCCAGATCAGAACTAAGACTGAGCAACGTTGCTATTAACGACTGGTCCAGCTTTGTCTGACAGGTAATAGTAAATTGTAGCCCTTAGTTGGGCTACAATTCAGACTGTCATTCAATTCCCGCGGCCGGCTGATGAAGAGTTAGAGGAATTTATTTCTGGTGATAGAAATTCATTTCTCGCTATAATGTGGTTCGGTTTCCACAATAAGCTGTAGGTCCCGTTGCTAAGTAACCAATTGGTTCTTAGCCACGTAAAATAAAGTCTAATCCTTCCGGCCAGCCCTAGGAGAGCTGTTAATCAGCTTAGTGGTCTGGTAAAACTAAGATATACTTAATAGTAAATTGTGCATAAAACAATAAAGGATTGGTGGCCCCAGCACGACTGTGAAAATAGACGAAGCCAAATTTGTCAAAAGAAAGTATAATGTAGGGAGGGTAATTGAAGGATGTGTACATATATATATATATATATATATATATATATATATATATATATATATATATATATATATATATATATATATATATATATATATATAAAATATAAAGATAAAATCCACGAAGGAAATGGAAACACTGGAGTGCCGCGAGCCCTTTCGACACCTACGTCCTCTACTTAGCAGACTGAAGAAATATAAAAGTAAGCTTACTAAGAAAGCTCATATAAATGACAGATGGGGATTATAAAGGAAACATATTTACCTGGAATCCAACACAATTGAAGAATTAGTAGAACTGCCAAAACATGGTTGAATATTTAAGAGGTTTTACAAAAGATTAGGATCAACCGTTCAGAAGCAGGGGCAGGACAATTAAAAGATTATACAGGGTCATGACTGACCACCCAAAAAATATTAGTACAACAAAATAATTCTCCTTTTTGTAAACAATAATTTTTGCAAGATGAACATTTTTACAAATAAAAAATTATATTAAACATACGGATACATAGAAAATATATATCAAGTAACTAACTTGTAATTAGGTCAGTGATTTTATCTTTTAGGTCATTCTTGAACATTTTCCTAATACACGGGTCCAAATAATACATGCCAGGGCTAAGGTTAAAATTACAGCTGGAAGCAAGCTGGATAATAGCGGACTCCAATAGATTTCTTGAAGAGAAATCTTTCGATCTGGCAATCACTGAACTTTCAGTCCAATTTATCCTGTGAGAGTTTTCACTTAAATGAATGAATATAGCATTGGATGCTTGTCCAGTTTTGACTGAATACTTATGTTGCTTAATACGTACATCTAAATCTTTGTTAGATTGGCCAATATAAAAAGAGGGGCAGTCCAAACATGGAATTTTATATATTATGTTGTTGTTTTCTTTAGGGCTATTTTTTATCAACATTCTTTTGAGTGTGTTATTGTAACAAAAAACGAGGTTGACATTAAAAGATTTTAACAATGATTTTATGTTTTCAAAACCACTAAAATAAGGCAAGCTAAGAATGTTCTTAGGGGTTTCTTTCTTCATGTTACTTTCACTATAAAACTTTTTGTGGGCTTTGTTATAACAAATATCTAGTATATGTGAAGGATAACATAAATCTGTCCCTATTTTTCTTATGTATTCAATTTCTTGATCCAAATACTGGGGACTAACAATGCGCAAAGCTCGTAAAAACATAGAGGAAAAAATTGATATTTTGATGTTAAGGTGATGGCCTGAATAAAAATGGACATAAGTTAAGTTGTTGGTTGGTTTCCTATAAATACTGAATTTGCATTGAAATGGTTCTCTATGTATTAAAACATCAAAGAAAGGGAGGCAATTGTCTTTTTCTAATTCTAACGTAAACTTAATGGATGGTACCTGGTTATTCAAATTAGAGAGTAAATCATTTACATCATACCAGCAGGCAAAACAGCTAAAATATCGTTAACATACCTATACCACTTTAAAGGAGTATAAATGATATTAAGTATATATTGTTTTTCAAAGAATTCCATGTACAAGTTTGAGAGGAGTGGGGATAAAGGGTTGCCCATTGCCATACCAAATATTTGTTGGTAAAATACACCATTGAATATAAACTTACAATCACAAATGCACAACCTAGTGAGAGAAATAATATGACTTACAGGCAGAGGTAATTCGTGATGGATTAATTCATTACTAAGATACTCTAAAATAGAATCTATAGGGACTTTAGTAAAAAGAGAACAAACATCAAAACTAACGAATCTATCAATGGGGCAAAAAGTTATTTTTAATTTATCAACCAAATCTAGACAATTATATACGTGAGAATCTGAGACAGTTCCAAGTAACGGAGACAAGAGCTTGGTAATATATTTCGAAAGTTTATATGACATTGAGCCAACAGTACTGATAATAGGCCGCATAGGATTGTTTTCTTCGTGTGTTTTTACTAATCCGTAAAAGTAAGGTAACGAGGGAAATTTTACTGACAACTGACCTATTAGTTCTTTTTTATCTTTAAGGATTTTTTTCACTGTGCTGTTGAAACTTTTTATGGCTTGATCAAGGGGATTTTTTGTTAGTTTTTTGTATGTCGTATCATCATCCAGTAGAGTTTGCATGCGTGATATGTAGTCAACTTTATCTAAAATTACATTACATTGGATTTATCAGCTTTTGTGATGTGGATTGTATTGTCTTTTTTAAGGTCGGTCAAGCTTTTCTTATAGTGAGCATGGAAATTACTTTCATGCCTAATATTCGCAGCTCCATAAATAATACCTCTAATTATGTCAATATGATTTTGAGGAATATCACAATGTTTTTCAAATATACATGGGGACGACGCAATCGTTAAAGCAGAGGGTCTATTAGATACAAAGAAGGATAAACTACATATCCGAGAGCACTCACATTTTCACTTATTTGTTTACTTGATAAATTTAGAATACAAAATATCAATTTTTTCCTCTATGTTTTTACAAGCTTTGCGCATTGTTAGTCCCCAGTATTTGGATCAAGAAATTGAATACATAAGAAAAATAGGGACAGATTTATGTTATTCTTCACATATACTAGATATTTGTTAAAACAAAGCCCACAAAAAGTTTTATAGTGAAAGTAACATGAAGAAAGAAACCCCTAAGAACATTCTTAGCTTGCCTTATTTTAGTGGTTTTGAAAACATAAAATCATTGTTAAAACCTTTTAATGTCAACCTCGTTTTTTCTTATAATAACACACTCAAAAGAATGTTAATAAAAAATAGCCCTAAAGAAAACAACAACATAATATATAAAATTCCATGTTTGGACTGCCCCTCTTATCATATTTGCCAATCTAACAAAGATTTAGATGCACGTATTAAGCAACATTAGTATTCAGTCAAAACTGGACACGCATCCAATGCTATATTCATTCATTTAAGTGAAAACTCTCACAGGATAAATTGGACTGAAAGTTCAGTGATTGCCAGATCGAAAAATTTCTCTTCAAGAAATCTATTGGAGTCCGCTATTATCCAGCTTACTTCCAGCTGTAATTTTAACCTTAGCCCTGGCATGTATTATTTGGACCCGTGTATTAGGAAAATGTTCAAGAATGACCTAAAAGATAAAATCACTGACTTAATTACAAGTTAGTTACTTGATATATATTTTCTATGTATCCGTATGTTTAATATAATTTTTTATTTGTAAAAATGTTCATCTTGCAAAAATTATTATTGTTTACAAAAAGGAGAATTATTTTGTTGTACTAATATTTTTTGGGTGGTGAGTCACGACCCTGTATAATCTTTTAATTGTCCTGCCCCTGCTTCTGAACGGTTGATCCTAATCCTTTGTAAAACCTCTTAAATATTTAACCATGTTTTGGCAGTTCTACTAATTATTCAATTGTGTTGGATTCCAGGTACATATGTTTCCTTTATAATCTCCATCTGTCATTTATATGTGCTTTCTTAGTAAACTTACTTTTATATTTCTTCAGTCTGCTAAGTAAAGGACGTAGGTGTCGAAAACTCCAGTGTTTCATGCACTCCAGTGTTTCCGTTTCCTTTACAAATTGGGATTGTATCTTTATTTTATATATTCATCACGTTCCATATTTTCGTGATTCAGTTATACATTATATATATATATATATATATATATATATATATATATATATATATATATATATATATATATATAATGTATATATATATATATATATATATATATATGTATATATACTGTATGTGTATATATATATGTATATATATGAATATGTATATAGGCCTATATGTATATATCTATACATATATACTGTGTATATATATATACACTACATATATATATTCATATATATATACATATATATACATATATATATATATATATATATATATATATATATATATATATATAAATATATATATATATATATATATATATATATATATATATATATACATATATATATACATATACTGTATATATGTATATATATATTAATATGCCTACAGTAAGTAATAGCTCCATGGTGGCGATTTCCTTCTAACTTAA
>NC_089784.1:40895184-40962684 GCF_040412425.1 Macrobrachium rosenbergii
GACAGGAAAGGTTTGTTCCCATCGTTTTACACTCAACCTAATGTTTTCTTCAAAACCTATAAAAGCATATGCTATAAATATAAATTTTCTACATAACCTATATGCGCTACCACTGAACATGTTCTCCGTTCATTTATTGGAGAGGCAAATAAACAAACAACTGCGAGGAAGTAAACAAACGCTGAACAACCAAGCCTACACAAGCCACGAGTCAGACGACAACTTTGTTTTCTTATATAATTTTATCATAATATTATGAAAAATAGTAATCACTAATTAGAATATCACTAATACAGAAAATATACCCCTTACTTTGATATGGGCGTTCTGTTGTTGCTATCCCCGGCGAGACAAGTCCCGTTTGCTTCGTCTCTCTCTTGTAACAAACTTACGAGACGCAACCGTTCAAATTTCTCCCTCATAAGGGTGGTCTTCTCTTGCTTATGGCGATGGAATTGCGTAAATGCACTACACGGTACGAAAATCCGAAAAGGAAATGCGTCACAAAGCACTAGGATATCGCTTGAACCAGACCCCACACACAACTGGAGATCGCTCATTGGTAAAACCCGACGCTTTGTTTGGAACTGTTACCTACTTATATAATTTCATATTTCTGAAAATACGCAGTAAATATATGTCAAGAAATATAAAATATTTTATATATATATTAGTTGGCATCGTACATATGTGATAACGCGTTCAAAATATCGAGATACATAGGTATATATTTACTTTTTTGTATTTTGTTTTATATTTTTTTAGAGAACGAACGAGCTCATATCGTAGAAAATGGATAGTTTTCGTAGGACCCTAAAGTAAATTTCTCATTTTCTGCTATTCAGAATTGGCACGTCGTACAGACATTGTACGACAATTTGGTAGCACAATGTCGCTCACAGGGCGATATCGCAGGGCGGTATCGAGATGCATAGATACATATTTACTCTGGTATTATATTTTTTGAGAGAGAGAGAGCCAGTTTTTAACGTACGTAATGTGTATTTTAGTAGGAAAGTAAAGTATATTTCTCACTTCAACCTAAAAAGTCATGCAGAAAGTTTCTGACAATTTTTCGCTCAATGCCGCTCAAATGCTGGTAAATGCAGTGAACAAAATGTAAACCCACTTAAAAATTTTGTTTAGCAATAATATTTCAGGACATGTTTATTTAGACATATACCAGTCCAAAACTGTAAAAAACTAAAATTCGATAATTCCTCGAAATTCGGTATCGGAGCTTGTGCCCTCATTAAATAGTCAGGCCTCCTCCACTGTTTTGTTTATAGCACAGTTGACGTCCGGCGTTCCAAGAAGGAGAATGTCACTCAGTTTTTTTAGCTTCCTAGAGATAAGTACTAGTCTTAGAATTCTCTTTACTTTTTATTTTTTATTTCACTTTTTTTACCTTCTTTTAATATAGATTCTTTAACGTTTTTTCATTTTAACTTTTGCAATTGTCGTTTTACTGATCTCCTTTTAACTGGTAAATTTTGCATATTTTACAGCCCTGATGATATGACTTAAAGTCTCGAAAATTTTGCCAATAACCAAATATATATATATATATATATATATATATATATATATATATATATATATATATATATATATATATGTGTGTGTGTGTGTGTAAGTATATATATATATATATATATATATATATATATATATATATATATATATATATATATATATATATATATATATATATATATATATATATATAGTATCTATGTATCTATCTATCTATATATATATATGTATATATATATATATATATATATATATATATATATATATGTATATATATATATATAGTGTATATATATATTATATATATAGTGTATATATATATTATATAGAGTATATATATATTATAATAGTGTATATATATATATATAGTATAAATATAGTGTATATATGTAGTGTATATATAGTATATATAAAAATATACATATATATATATATATATGTAGAAAATTCTGGCAAATGGAGATCATGATACACTGGAGAGGTAGGAACTTAAATCTTTATAACCTGGAAGCACAGAGTCCTTGCAAGATACAGGTAAGTAAATGCAGCAGTGACTGGTCATGCTTTTCTTTTCAAGAATTACTTCCCATCCGGTGATTTTTATATATATATATATATATATATATATATATATATATATATATATACATATATATATATATATATATATATATATATATATATATATATATATATATATTGTAACGAAATCCGTTACTGGTTCTTTCTAAAGATCCACCTTAAAACTATCAACTCCTATTAAGTAGAGTGATAGGCCCTGGAACAGCAAAAATGAAACTCAAACCATGAACAGGAAGGGCAAAATAAAAGCTTTGTATAAAACCGTTAATAACAAATATATTTATACACAAATGGGTACCACCTTAATTACATAATCACCTGAAAAGGAAAGGACCACACGCCTTACAAGTAATAAACACAACCTCCTAGCTAACAATCGTACCAACAGGAGGAGAGAAAGTTATAGGAGAAGGTGGGAAGACACAAACATACTATGTCGAAAAATTATCACAAACGCACGACAGGAAAGGGTACTGAGAGAAAGAATCCTTAGACCTAGCTAAATACAATAATTCCCTACACCTAACAACAAACCAAAAATACACACTTTCATCATAATAACTGCAGATCACTATGATGTAAATAATGTTGACTGGCGATCCAATAAATCAATATATTAATGCAGACCAGCGATGATATAATCCTATAACCCTACGGGTCACACACGTAGGGTCAAACTCTCCTGGACTGACTTTCGTCAGCGAAAGTCCACCAACAATATTTACCACGAGGATAATAACAATATTAAAAGTGGCTTACACTTCTTCGCCGCTGAAGCGCCGAGTGACGACCTCAAGGATACATTGGAACTGCGAGGCAAAAGCAGTGCAACGGCATACACAAAAGAAAATGATCGTCCCTTACGACCACTGACGAGCCGAGACACCTGAGCGGGTACGTCTCACTCAAGACACGAAGTCTCCTTATCTCCCTTCTTCCGGGAGTCAAAGAAGCTGCAGATACTGCCAATAATGCCTACGACATCCAAGAACCCTTCTGTCGGGAGGCCGCACAAAGATTAAAAGTTCTTCGGATGCCCCGTCATCGAAGAAAACTCACACTGCCCACCAGTAACGCTGAACATCCCCACACATGCTCGCAAATATGAAAACAGAAGAAAAACATACAAACGGATGGGAGAGTCCAAAGATGGTTACCAGTGAACCACCTCCTAAACGAGGTGATTAAATAACAAAGTGGAAACCAAAAGTGAACATAAGTAAAAACAAAATTTACAAAGTTACGTTAATTTCTGATATCAAAACCAAAAGCAAAGAAAAATTAATTACATTAATCATCCAACACTAAAACAAAACTGAATTACGTTAGTATAAGAATAGCAAAACTGAACAGGGCCCATAACATGAACCACTCAATCAATATTTATAAATTTTACAGCTCCCCATCTTAAAGAAAAAAAAATTTTTTTTTTTTTACAAGGGAAGACAAATACTTAATAACTTGTCATATAACTTAAATCAACTCAGACCAAAATACTGAAAAGGACAAATCAATATGTCAAAAACAGTAATAAAATTAATACACATTAAGACCCTTCAACGTATGTAAATACATATATGACCTCAAAACGGAATATATTTTTCATACAAACCCTATGAAAGGAGAATGGGTAAATACATTCACCCAAAGGAAGGTTAACCAGAATACCAAATATACAAAAACTACCGTATTATCTGAAACAGCATAAGTTTGCAAAGGAAACATTTAATCTAAAGGTATGAAGAAAAACATTTTAAGTGAGTCCTCCATCTAATACCAATAAAATCTAAAATAGCCCTGATATTTGGTGTTGAGGGAGCAAGATACATGAAAAGAATGTCAATTAGAGCAACCGTAGATTATGTCATATCCTTTCCAGAGATATGTCTAATATCCAGGTTATATTCCTGTAGGAACAAACTCCAGCGTAATATCCGCTGATTCTTGTCTTTACACCTGTTCAAAAAATACCAGTGGGTTGTGGTCAGTGTAAACGTCAATAGGGTACATGGTCGGATTCAAGTATACGTCAAAGTGTTCGACCGCTTGACCAAACACAAGGCCTCCTTTTCAATGGTTGAATACTTTCTCTGTGCAGCAATCAACTTCTTCGAAAATAAGCTACAGGGTGGAGGATCCCATCCTCACCCTCCTGTAATAAAACTGCACCAATGCCAATGTCACTGGCATCCGTGGCTAAGAAAAAGACTTATTAAAATCTGGAGATCTCAACACAGGATAACTTATCAGTAGAGTTTTGAGTTTCTCATATGCTCCTTGACAAACACTGTCCCAGGCAAATAGTACATCCTTTTTCAATAAATTTGTTAGTGGAGCGGCTATATCTGAAAAATTTTTAACAAAACGCCTATAATAGCCTACCATACCTAGAAATTTTCGCACGCCTCTTTTATTTTGAGGAACTGGGAACTCTGTAATGGCTTCTACATTCGCCTGTTTTACTGACACCTTACCCAAACCTACTTCATGTCCGAGATACACTACTTTTGCTCAGGCAAACTCACTCTTCTTTAAGTTTATAACTAAACCTGCTTTCTTCAACTCTTTAAAGAGAGCTCTAATACGCCTCAAATGGGTATCCCAGTCGTTGCTGTAAATAACCACGTCGTCAATATAAACGACACAACCTTCAACCTTACTGGTGACCAAGTTCATTAGCCGCTGGAACGTAGCGGCTGCGTTTTTCATGCCGAATGGCATTACCTGACACTCATACAAACCGTCCCCAGTTACAAATGCTGATACCTCTCGAGCTCGTGGAGTTAAACCTACCTGCCAATACCCTTTTAATAAGTCAAATTTACTAATATACTTGGCAGAACCGATTTTATCTATGCAATCCTCCACTCTCGGTAAAGGATAAGAATCGGTTTTGGTAACCTCATTAACCTTTCTATAATCAAAACATAACCGGTGCTGGTCACCCTCTTTTTTAACGAGGACAACAGGCGAACTCCACGGACTACTGCTTGGTTTTATGAGGTCGTGATCAAGCATGTAATTTACCTCCGATTGAACGATGTTCCTCTTGAACGGATTCAGTCTGTAAGGACATTGCTTAATAGGACTAGCCTGACCAATATCAACGTCATGCTGTAAAAGGCTAGTTCTACCAGGGGCATCCTGAAACAAGATTTTATTTTCATTAATCAAATTTACCAGTGACTTAACCTGTGCCTTTTCTAAATGACGTAACTTTTCCTGTAAATTATCAAGTACTGTCGAATTCTCCGAGAGGCTACTTAATTCTACTGGATTTTTCAAACTGTCAGAATCAAACTTATCTCTCACTACATCTAAATCTACCGGGACGTCCACTACCGCTACAGGCTCTACAGCTACAGGCTCTACTGCACTCTCTCTATCTACAAACGGTTTTAGCATATTCACATGACAAATTTAAGTTTTCTCCTCCTCTGAGGAGTTTCTATAACATAATTAACTTCGCTCAGCTTTTTTCACCACCTTCCAGGGGCCTGAAAATTGGGCCTTTAACATATTCCCCCGGGAGGGGGAGAAGGACCAAAACCTTATCACCAACTCCGAACGAACGCGACTTGGTATCTAAGTCGTATTGAAATTTCATTCGAGATTGACTGGCTACTAAATTATTCTGAGCGAACTCCCAGGCACTTCGTAATTTCTCCTGTAAATTGGATAAATAGTCAATAACATTAATTTTATTATTATCATTAACTTCTAAATGTTCCTTCACTACATCGAGGGGTCCACGTACATTATGCCCAAACACTAACTGAAATGGGGAAAACCACAATCACTTGTAGGACCTTAGGAATACCAATTTTGTGAAAAGTTTACTAAGGCCTCAACTACTTTTTCCGCCTTCACACTCCTCAGTGGGATAGCTTCAGGGTACCTGGACATTCTATCTACTATCGTTAATAAATACTCACATCCTCCACGCGTCCGTGGAAGGGGCCCGACTTCATCTATGATAACTTCCTGAAAGGTTCTCCCACCGAAGGAATGGGAATCAGCGGCGCCTTAGGTATCTTCTGGTTAGGTTTGCCTACCAGTTGGCACACTTGGCATGACAACACAAACCTCTTCACATCCCAGCGCATACCTGGCCAGAAATATAACTCAGCTAACTTCTGAAAGCTCTTATGTACCCCAAAGTGTCCTGCTAAACTGCTCTCATGAGCCAAACTCAATAACTTTTCCCTATACCTTTCGGGAACCAATAACTGCCTTTTAACTTCTACCTTATCGGCAGGAACCTCCTTGGCTCGACTGACTCGATATAGTAAATTATTGATCCTGTAAAAGAAAGGTTTAGTAATATCTTCAAAATCGAGTACGTCAACATCAGGGTGAAATTCTCGATTCTGAGCCTGTCGGAAGGTCTCAGAATCCCAATCTACATAGTCTAAATTCAAATGCTCCATACTTTCCGGCTCCAGTACAGGTTGATTGCCTATCTCATCTAAATTAATATCAAAATTTTCTACCTCCCTGGCGCGCGTCGCGCATCGTTACACCCGTTGGTTTTATATTATAAGTACCTGAAAGAGAGGTTAAGGTTAATATCGGGAAAGGACATATTTCCTTCCTCGAAGCAAGATCATTAGCATATAGGCAATCAATACCATGGACAGGCAAACTGTCTACCACAGCCAACCTAACCTGTCCCTTAAACCTTCTTGTCTTCAAAAGAATGTCTCGATTGGATAGGAATTCACGGTATTCGGGAAACCTCCTAACACGACAAATTCAGTATTTAAATATACATGATCCGAGGGCACGGCACTACGGACAATTAACGACTGAGCTGCCCCGGTATCTCTCAAGATCTTAATTTTCATACCTTTACCACTTGGAGGTCCTGAAAACAGATTGCCACTAAATGTATATTTGGAAAACATCAGTCATTGGTTACCATTGTTATTGTTATTATTATTAGGGGTATCTTCCAGGGACTCCACCCTTTTGCTAACAGTTTTGTTAACTATCATCACTGGACGTTTATTTCCTCGATCCAGGTAGCTTTCCATAGCGTTGCAGTTCGCCTTGACATGACCCATTCTGTTGCACCAGAAGCAAACTACGTTTCTACCCCGACTCTCTCTGATATTATCATTAACTGGGCGATTGTTATTATTTCGGACAACCTGGTCCCTATAAACATAATTATTTTTTCTTACCACTAAAATTGCTACTGACCCGGGGACTACTCATACTACCGCTACTACTACAACTATATTCCTGACTAACATTATCATTACTCCCTGAAACTTTTCTGTTACCTGGGTTGGAACGTAGCCAACTGTCACCACAATCACTTAATTTATTCGAGGGCATAAATTTACCCTCCTGACGATGAGTCAGTACATACTCATCTGCGGCAATCGCCACCTCCTGTAACACATCTAATTTAAGTTCCTCCAAATGAGTTCAGAAGGTCCCGAGACACAGAGATTTTAAATTCTTCAACCAATATGAGCTCCCCTCAATTTGTCGAATTCGGTGACCTCTCAGGACTTTAGCCAGTCATCAAAATACTGCTCCTTCTTCCGGGCAAATTCTACATACGTGTATTCATGGGTTTTTCTGAAATTTCTGAACTTTTGGCGATATGCCTCAGGAACTAAATCATATGCCTTCAATATGATGGCCTTCACAGTGTCATAGTCTGCAGATAACTCTTCATTAAGCCCGTTATAAACTCTTTGGGCCTTACCTTAAATCTGCACTGGACCAAAGTGGTCCACATATCCACGGGCCATTCTAGTTTCCGAGCGACCCGTTCAAATGAACTGAAAACTCAGACACACTCGTCTCGTCAAAATTGGGAACTAATTTTAATACCCCCATCAAGTTAAATTTACCTTTCTCATGGGAGCTTTCATGAGAATCAACATCACTGCCTTCCTTTTGATTTTAACTCCAACTTCAGTTGCAAAACCTTTACCTCATGGGCCCTTTGCTCAATTTCGTGTGCCCTTTCTCTCTGCCTTTCATCAGCCTGAAAGTGGAGAGCCTGATACTCGAGCTCCCTAATTTCAACTTGCTCCCTCAACACCAGGAGCTTTACCTCTGCCGACTCTTCATTATTATTATTTATTCCACTCTGGTCCTGCCTATCATCCGATATATTTTTTCCTGGCTAAGGCTTCTTTCTGGTACTCTTTCACAGCAGCCAATACCAGTTTTAGCAAGGGACCTTTCCTAATTTCGGAGGGTAACCTTAAGTCAAGCAACACTGCAACCTGCCACAACTGGTCCCTTCTTAGCTCAAAGATCTGATCCTCCCAATCTGGGCTCTCCAAAAGTTCTCCCAAACAAATTTCTTCAGACATTTTTCAGGGAATAGAAAAATAATTACGAAGCCAAAACATTAACTAAGCAGTACCCTTATACACCCTGTCACCTTCCTGTTAATTACCTGAGCCACTTTACTGCACCACAAAGGTGGATCCTGTCACAGTCGCCAAAATTTGTAACGAAATCCGTTAATGGTTCTTTCTAAAGATCCACCTTAAAACTATCAACTCCTATTAAGTAGAGTGATAGGCCCTGGAACAGCAAAAATGAAACTCAAACCATGAACAGGAAGGGCAAAATAAAAGCTTTGTATAAAACCGTTAATAACAAATATATTTATACACAAATGGGTACCACCTTAATTACATAATCACCTGAAAAGGAAAGGACCACACGCCTTACAAGTAATAAACACAATCTCTAGCTAACAATCGTACCAACAGGAGGAGAGAAAGTTATAGGAGAAGGTGGGAAGACACAAACATACTATGTCGAAAAATTATCACAAACGCACGACAGGAAAGGGTACTGAGAGAAAGACTCCTTAAACCTAGCTAAATACAATAATTCCCTACACCTAACAACAAACCAAAAATACACACTTTCATCATAATAACTGCAGATCACTATGATGTAAATAATGTTAACTGGCGATCCAATAAATCAATATATTAATGCAGACCAGCGATGATATAATCCTATAACCCTACGGGTCACACACGTAGGGTCAAACTCTCCTGGACTGACGTTCGTCAGCGAAAGTCCACCAACAATATTTACCACGAGGATAATAACAATATTAAAAGTGGCTTACACTTCTTCGCCGCTGAAGCGCCGAGTGACGACCTCAAGGATACTTTGGAACTGCGAGGCAAAAGCAGCGCAACGGCATACACAAAAGAAAATGATCGTCCCTTACGACCACTGACGAGCCGAGACACCTGAGCGGTACGTCTCACTCAAGACACGAAGTCTCCTTATCTCCCTTCTTCCGGGAGTCAAAGAAGCTGCAGATACTGCCAATAATAATAATAATAATAATAATAATAATAATAATAAATAATACTTTTATTTCCAATATTTACATTGGGTATTCATAAAATATAAAATCACAATTAGTAAAATCATCTTACAATTACTCAAAATATATGTTACCTTATACATAGGAAAATTTGTTAAGAATCAACAAATCGACTAAAACTTCAGTAATTAAAATTCATTAATAATAAAAGAATATCATAAGATTAGAAAGTATTTACGTAAAAAATGTAGTGAGTAAAATTATTCATCTTGACTATTAAAATACATTTTCATAAACCACATAAGCTGTGTTTAAAAGAAGTCATGTACAAATAGTATCAAACAAAAAGCATACCTGATTATAAAGGACTAAGGATGTCCTAATTTGTAAATAAAAGCACACTTATCCATAAGTATTATCTAAAACTAAGTGCAATATCTATAAAAAGTACAGTAGTGCCTTCAAGCACTTTTAATATGACCATTAAGCATAACGTTCAGAAAACTCACACTAATCGGAACCATTTAGAATTATTTTCTTCAAGTGTTCATTAAAAGCAGTGAGAGAGGATTTTTGTTTAATTGTGGCAGGTACTTTATTGTATAATGCTGGGCCTCGAATACTAAGCTGGCGGGAGCCTATCTCTGTTTTCGCCCTTTCTATATACAGATTTTCCTGCTGTCGAGTAGAAACCCCATTAACTGTATGTACTGTTGGAAAATTATATAACCATTCAGGAGTCATTTTTCGTATTGTTTTAAATACCAGATTGCAGACATCTATGGTATACTTGTCTTTTATCTTTAACCATTCTAATGTTTTGAGGTGAGGGGATATGTGGTCATGTTTTTTTACATTACCAACAGCCACTCGGGCGGCAAAGTTTTGAAGTTTTTGAACTCTTTTCATTTGTGTGGAGCTAGTTACTCCCCAAATTCTTAAACAGTAGTTGATTATACTCATAGCCAGCGACTGAACAACTATTTTACGTGTAGAAGTATCAAATGAGTCTTTTACTCTATTCAAATAAATTAAAGTACCCATCACTTTCTTATAAATTTCATCTATATGCGTTTCAAACGTCATATATCTGTCAAAATAAACCCCAAGATTTTTTACAGCTTTCATGGATTTGATCATATTTCCATTCAAAACTATTTGCACATTGTCTCCAATTTCTGATATATATTGTCGGGAACCTATTAAAATGAATTGTGTTTTTTCTCATTAAGAAGCAAACCATTAGTTAAGAAGTAGTATTTGGCCTTCTTTAGTATGTATTCTGCCCTATTAATTAGTTCGTCTATTTCATTTACATTTCCTTCGATTAAGATCTGGGTGTCGTCGGCGTATTGGATGACGAGACAGCCGGGTAGTGATTTTACCAAATCATTGACATATATTACAAAGAGTATTGGGCCAAGAATAGAGCCCTGGGGTACACCAAACTCTACAATTTTTTGAGACGACACAATTTGACCCATTCTAACTGACTGGGACCTGTTATGTAAATAATTCATAAACCAGAGTGGATCTATATTCAGTGTTGTGCATTTATCAAATAATATATTGTGATTCACGCTGTCGAAGGCTTTTTGAGAGGTCAAGTAAAAGGAGCAGTGAAACTTTTTATTATCCATGTTATTATAAATCTTATCTGATATTTTTAATAGAGCCGTTTCAGTTGATAATTTTGGTCTGAAGCCGTGTTGACTTTGTGAGATTAGACCATTTGTCTCTAGAAAATCAGTTAATTGAATAGCAATTATTTTTTCCAGAACTTTTGATAATATTGGTAGCAAAGATATAGGACGATAATTAGAGACATCGTCCATATCACCACTCTTAAAGACAGGGATTACGTGGGGATTTTTCCATAAGTCCGGATACTGTTTAGTGGCTATGGATGTGTTAATTATAACTGTAAGGTAAAATGCAATAATGTATAACCCATCCCTAATGAAACGCAAGCTAATCCCATCGGATCCAAAGGCATTTGTGTTTTTAAGATTTTTTATAATTAAAATGACAGTATTACAATCAACAGGAGTAGGCTTAAAACTATCTAATTCTCTAACTGGAATATTATGTACTGCTTCAGTAGAAATATTACATTTCCTAATTTCCTCTTGGGTTTTCTCGAAAGTTTTTTTCCCAACCTCAGCGAAAAAATCATTGAATTTTTCAGCCTTAGAGAGTACATCAGTTACTGCTGGCAATGGCATAGAGCTCCTATCTGTTTGTTGTCCGTTAAATAGCATATTTTTTGTTATTTTCCAAGTAGCAGAAACATTGCCTTTAGCTTTCTGGTATTCGCTTTTGTAATACTGCTTACGGTTTCCAGCTAACTTTGAATTTACTCTCTTCTTCAGGTCTTTATGTTTTTCTCTCAGAGAGATGTTGAAAGTTTGATTTTTTAACTCACTTTTCAGTCTGTCTCTTTCTTTCATGTCCCGCTTTATTTCATCTGTTATCCAGGGCGCAGGAGGACGAACTACTTCTTTCGTTACAACCGGAGCACAAATGTTAAGGCAAGAAGTAAAGACGTCGTTTAAGATTGCAACTTGGGTGTTTACATTGTCAGTATTTAAAATACCATTTAACATGTTTGCATTATTCGAGAGGAGATCACAAAGAAAGTCTGGAGAATAATTTATTAAACATCTAAAAGTTTTTAAAATAGGTTTCTTTTTTGGCTTACGAATATTCAAGTGAGTTAAGATTGTCTCGTGATCTGCCACCAAGCTTGGCATAATATCAATATTTATTATCATATGTTTAGCATTTGTTATTACGAGATCAATTAAAGTCGCTGATGTATGAGTAATTCTAGTAGGTTTGTTTACTATCTGATCGAAATTTAGCTTTTAATTAGTTTATACATTTTATTCTGGTCTTTAGTAGATCATCGTTAAATCTCTATAAATAAAATATATGCTTATTTCGTAAATACTTTTAAAAATATCGGAAATATAATCGAAAGAGGTTGTGTGTGCTTTGGGATGGCGATAGATACATCCCACAATAACAGAAGGAAACTTGCGATATTGGATCGAGAGCCACTTGTCTTCTACACCCTCACATTTTTCGATCGTTAAATTAATTTCGGTGACTTGCAAATAGTTTCTGACAAATATACAGACCCCTCCACCCCGACCTTGATCCTGACGGTAGACATCATACAGGGGAATATTTATAAATGCGTCTCTTATATTAGTGTATAACCATGTTTCACAATACATAGAATATCAATGTTTTGTTCGTTTAACATAAGTTCTATTTCAAGTTTATGACTCAACAAGGATTGGGCATTAATATGGACTACCGTTAACATATCATTGAATCTAGGAGAAGTCTTCCTGTCGGCACCATCTTCCTGGCCAAGATCCTATATATAGTAGTTGGGTTTTGTTCACATAGTCTACTTTTGTGACCAAATTCATAACATATGTTACATCTAGTTTATGACTTCAACTGCAGTTCGATTGTTGGTGATTAAATTGCCCGCAGTTATAGCAGCCATATCTGTTACTCTCATTAAGATGACATTATAATTGCAAATTTGTTATTTCTATAAGTATAGCCTGAGCCATTACTATCATTATAATATTCCAGAACACGTTTGAGGACTGGTATGTCCTGCTCGGGAGAGCTCAAATCTGAAAGTACTTGTTTTTCTTATTTTGCTGGATTTCTGTTATAATATTTCTTCCCCTTTTCACTGATTTTCCACAAATTCCGCATTTACATCTTCCATATTAGGGTCTGGGAGATATTGTTAAAACTACATAAATTTAATTTAACAGCTTTCCAGTTGGAACAAATCTGTTATCTAAGCAATACAGAGGAAAGAGCATCTAACAAATCTAATGGCACCTACTCTATTAAGTAACCAGCATTTATCATTTTGGGCATCGTAACAGTTAATATCTAGGTCGCCAGTTCCTAGCTTGAAGAATTTTTGTGTTTTAATTAACGTAACTCCATTTTTATTACACCATTCTTCCATTTTAGTATTATATTCGGTTATTCTTTCAGGTAAATTATTAGTTTTCATTGATGGTACAAGCTCACAGACCTTTACCTCTATTTCTTGATTTTTCTCTTTGAGTTGAGCAATAACAGTGCCAAGATTGTCGATAACTCCCTCCACCGTAATATCCTCGATGAGTGGATCTTGAGTTCCACAATAAATAACGCATTCGTTAGGTGAATGTTCCAGCTTTTCCACCACCCAAGATTTTAGAAGGTCCATATTTGCTTCTGGTAGGGTTCTTACCATTACATTTTCTTGAAGGTCGCTAGACTTGATCTCCTTTAGACAAGAATCTCCAATAAGCAATACACTTTTCCTACCCAACGGAGGAGTGATGGTTTCAGAGGAACGTGATCCGTATTTATTTTGAAGGCTTTCCTGTAGATGTCTGATTTTTTCTTCAGCAAGGAATAATTTAGTTTGTAGTTCTCCTATTATTCTCTCCTTATCGGCTAAAGAGTTGTTTATAACATAGAAATTGTCTTCAGTCTCTCTAACAAAATTTTCAAACCTCTGATATAACTGTGCCGGGTTTGATATCTGTGATTCTCGGTCTCTTTCTTGGCTGGGAGCAGACGATGAATGATTCTCTCTAATATTTTTATAATGCTCCATTAATTTACCAATTAAGGCATCCTTATTTGTCCAAATACCTCTTATTCCTAGTTGACTGCAATGCTTTTGTAGTTCGCTTTTTGTGTATCTGGCAAGTGTTTGCCGTGAAGGACTGTTCAGTGACGACAAAAGAGGATTGTCTCTCTCTCTGCTTCCTCCCCGCATTTCTTCTCCTACTTCATTAGCTATGTCCGGATACATTTGAATTTATGTAAGATGAACACTATAATTGATACAGTATTTTCAAGATATCAAGAAGCGGTGTTCAATATTCGAAAGACATGAAACATCACCTTTTTAGAATATTGACGTCATAAGGTGCTAATTATTTGCGCGGCAAAGGAAAAGTTTGCAGGGTCCCACTCAAATTCAACAGTTTTGAAGTGGTATATTAACTATGTTCACATTAGGTGTAAGTAGACACTATACCACTATCATTGTCACTGCACATTCAAATTCAAGAATTAAGCACTATTCTGTGCCAGGCACCATTATAACCACGAAAAATATCCTATTAAGGAGGAGCTTCAGACCAAAAGTGTTGATGTTTGGCAGAGAGAGAGAGAGAGAGAGAGAGAGAGAGGACGAGATGGTTGCCGTGTCGGCCTTGTCTTGGTCGTAATTAGTTGGAGGACGTCAGTACGTTTCTTGGAGGACGAGATGGTTGCCGTGTCGGCTCTGTCGCGGTCGTCGGTATTGGAGGAGGACGTCAGCACTGTGCTTGAGGACGAGATGGTTGTCGTGTCGACTCTGTCGGAGTTGTCCTGCAGTGTTCCTGTCAAGCAGCTTGGGGCTGTTTCGACGGCTCTATTGAGTTCGTCTGGTTATGTTGTTTTTAATGTATTATGCTGCCTGTGTTATTTTATTGTTGCTGCTCCTGTTAAGTAATCTAGTTTGAGGTTTAATTATGCTACCTGTGTATTTATTAATTTTGTTGCCATATTGTTATAACTGCAATTTTGGTAACTGACTACTAATATTTATGGCTTTGATAATTTATTTTGCTTTGATCATCTATGTTCTGACTTTTGTAATGTAAATTATTGTTGGTCATTTGTGTTTGTGCTGATAATGTTTATTATGTTTTTGACCCGGTATTTGTAATGTTTCTTCGACCAGTTTATTGTTGCCACAATGTTAAGTAATTAATTCATTTTTGTACGCTAATTTTAAATTGAACCTGACTCGACTGTTAATATGTACATTGCTTACTGCAAATAAATTAATTTTAAGGTAATTTTTTATTTGTTCTGCTCCTCTCTCCCTAGTTTGTCACCTCTCGTCAAATAAGGTCAGCAGCCTAAAATTGTTGTTTATTTTAAAGAACCTGTCGATCTTTAGAAAGAGATCGTAATGTGATGCATTTGATTAACCACCACACTATATCCAAATATAATAAATCAACAAGTATTCACCAAATACAATACTTAAATCGCAATTGCGGAATAGTATCTCAACCTCTAACCGTGTGCAAAATCACAATTCAAGGGGCAAAGAAAATACCAAGAAAACTTTAATTTTAATACATTAATATAAGTCAGAAATACAATACCTGAACCTCTTCAGACAAAAATAATATGAAAATCAATTATACTCTATTAAATAACCACTACCCAATTAAATATAGAAAAATAACTCATTCAAACACAAAAGGAGGGGGCCCAGACAGGAAGAGAAAAGCAAAAGAGAGAATATCCTAACGAATACAATCTATCCCTAACAACTTTTATTTATATTTCTGTGGCCCTCTTGAAAGCACAGTCACTCCACTGTCTGAGTGATAAATCAAGGTAGCTGCACTGGGGAAGAGGGGCCCAAAACAGGATTAAAGGCGCGCCGTGATCTCAACAAGAAATCGTCTATATTTTATACAAGGGTTATAAAATACTCCTACCGGCAGACATTGAAAGTGGAGTGTCCCCTTGGCTTTAATAACTGACCAAGGGTATGGAAGAATTATCCGAAGATGAACTCTAAGCTGCAGAGGGTAATGGATCCACAATATATTAAGGGGGTGTACAGATCCTCAAAACAAGAAGCAAGTCAAGCAGCAGTCCAAAAGCCAACCAAATGCCCAGGCAGAGGTCCAGAACGTAACTAACTCCTAATCTTGTAGGATAAATATAAGACCCTCGTCCACCCAGGGCTGGGGGGAGAAATGAATGTACTGGGGAAGGCCTCACACCCACTCAGCACCATATATGAAAAAAGACAACTGGCATTAGTAAAATTATAAAAGGAGCGGAACTAATGAGAGAGCAAACAAGCTAACAAACAAAAATAACACTTAAGTAATTTATAATTCAAAATTCATCCAGACTCATAAATTATTACCAATTAAATGGCAACAACTGACACCTCCTCTCCTAAAGAAAAAAATTTACTAAAAATTTTTTTAACGTTAATACATAATCTAAAAATTCAAAACAAGAAAATTATGTATAAATCACAATGAATCAATAATTGTCAATCAACTGTAAGACAAGATATACAAATCAACAAGAGAAAATTTTTCTCCACCAATAATACTTATAACACTTAGAACACGGGCTAGGGGGTGGCAAGAATCAAGGATAGCAGCTCACAAGGATAGCAACTTTATAAGTACCTAGAAAATCATAATCTTAATACTAGTACATATACAGAGAAATTTCCCAAAGCTCCATTACACAAAAACCTAAGAACTTCACCTTGTTCTCGCACAAAATTTAGGAGCTAGACATTGCTCTAACAACCGGGTTCCGATATATAATGTCTATAGGCCATAACCTTTCCTGCACAAAAAAAAAAAGCACTGTCCAATTTCAGTGATACATTTCATTCACTGTTAACGAAATGTTTCACAAAAACTACTGTCTTTATCTCAGTGACCACTACCCTCGTCACCATAGTGTCCAATACATACACCCTCATTACCGATACAGAGAAGACTGCAAGAAGACTCCCCTGCACAAATAAACACACCAAAATCAATGAAGCGTAATTATTAGCCTGAAATTATAGAATAACCGGGTTAGAGCCTATCTTTTTCCTTAACTTAGTAGTATAAACCTAATCGTACCCGACACCTTAAAACTTGGAAACCTTTTTAGTCAACCAATAATTGGTACCATTTGCCACCCTCAACTTTTATAACAAGTAATCCATACAATATGATATAAAACATCGACACATGGCCTGTAAAAGAAAATTATGATCATTAATAAAACAAGTCTTATATATATATTTTATCTCTACGTGCTCACTTCAACAGCACACATTACCGTAATTAGAACGATACAGATACTATACTTTTAATAGCCGTATTAGCCCTCTGCCACAAACCACTATTCAACGCTGCGAGAGAGAAAATCGGCAACAACATTATCTTTTCCTGGAACGTGTGAAAATTCCAAATTCCATTCTTGCAACATGAGACTCCATCGCATCAACCTTTGATTTTTATTCTTGTATCTACTGATGAAGGTCAGGGGATTGTGATCCGTCAGGATCTTAATAGTGCATCTGTGAGGAGAGATAAACCTGAAAATGACACGCCAATATTACAGCAAGGGTCTCTTTCTCTCATTGTGCAGAATACCTACGTTGGGCGGAGGGACAACTTTTTTGAAAAGAATGCGACAGGGACAGAGACCTTTGTTCGTCATTCTGTACAACACTGCTCCTACACCAACGTCACTGCGGCCCGTAGCAAGAGAAAACGGAAGGTCGAAATCAGAGCCCTCAGGACAGGGAAATTAAGTAAAACTCTCTCTGGTCGAATGCCCTTTGCGTTTCTCAGTCCAGACGAAAGTTACACTTTCTTAGGAGATTAGTCAGCGATATTCGCAATGTCAGAAAAATTCCTAACAAACCTTCTGTACAACCTACTAACCAAGGAATTTTCTGACATCCTCCTACACTTAGGAATGACCATTTTCTCAATACATTCAATGTTTGCTTGTTTAAGCAACTTTTATCACCACCGACTTCATGACCTAAATATACCACCTTCTGCCTTTGCGAACTCACTTCCTTTCTTTAAATTAATTACTAAACCAGCCTTTTTCAAACCTCGAACAGTGCCCTAACACGTTTTAAATGTGCTTCCCCAGTCATCACTATAAATAACAATATCATCAATATAAACAAATACATCCTTCCAACCAGACCAACGTATTCATTAACTCTGAAAGGTAGCAGCACGTTCTTCATACTAAACGGCATAACTTTACATTGAAACAGTCCTTGTGGTGTTACGAAAAGCAGACAAGGCCCTTGCCCGCTTCGGAAAGAGGAACCTGCCAATAACCTTTCAGCAAGCTCGAATTTACTTATGTATTTAGCCTTACCATACGATCACAATCCCCAATTCGGAGGCAATGATACAGCTGATCTCTCTAGACAACTCATTCAACTTACGATAATCAAAGCACAACCTGGAAATCTCCATCAGATTTCTTTACCAATACAACGGGTGATGACCACGGACTTTGGCTGGGTTCAATCAGGTCATGTTTTAACATATAATCAACTTCCTTCGCTACAACCTCATTTTTAAAAGGATTCAACCTGCTAGGAGACTGTTTCACAGATGAGGCATTACCAATGTCAACATCAAGTTCAAGGACAGATGTCTGTCCTGGAACATCTGAGAACAATTCCTTATAACTAAATATCAATTTTTTCAAAGACGTTTGTTCTACACTACTTAAATGAGAAGTCATATTAGCAAAATTTTTCAAAGAACCCTTATTGTCTGTTAGCCATTCAATGCCATCAAAACAATTATCATCAACATTTACCATTCGAAAAAGAAAAAAGCATATCTTCAGGACAATAAATAAATATCCCCTGATAGAGGCCACGGAATAACCTTCTCCCGTTCATTATAGTATGCCTTCAACATATTTATATGGCAAAGCTGAAAAGGCTTCTCCTCAGGGTCTCTACTAAATAATTTACCTCACTTAATTTCTTTAAAATTTCCACGGTCCTGAAAATGAAGCTTTAAAGGGTTTCCTGGAATGGAAGCAATACTCAAACATTATCACCCACTACAAAATTACGCTCCTTAGTCTTTCTGTCAAAAGTATTTCATTTTCTTTTTGGCTACACAATAATTACCAGCAAACTTCCAAGCCTTCTGTTAATTTATCACCCAAATTACTAACATAATCTAATAAATTATATCAGGGGCGTCCCCTCCCAAGATTCACGAACCACATCCAATGACCATGCACACAATGACCAAAAATAAGGCTGAAAGGTGAAAAATCCAAAGATTGACTCGGCACTGACCGAAATGCAAATAATAAGTAAGGTAGTTCCTTATCCCATTCGGAACCATTAACCAAACAATATTTCTTTATCATAGACTTGAGGGTTTGATGGAACCTCTCCAGAGCTCCCTGACTTTCCGGATGATATGGAGAAGAGGTTACATGTTTTATATTCAACTCTGCCATTTTGTCTTTGAAATACCTACTAACAAAATTAGAACCACAGTCCGACTGAATTATTTTAGGCATTCCAAACCTGGTGAAAAATTCTATTAGCACATCTACAATTTACATTTTTATAGTACGCAGCGGAATCGCCTCAGGATACCGAGACATTCTATCCATGATAGTAAAATATATTCATTTCCACTACGAGTTCTTGGTAAAGGTCCCACAACATCAATAATCACCCCTTTGAAAAAGGTTCAGAAACCACTGAATAGGACATAAAGGCGCTTTTTGAATAGGGCTGATTGGGCTTAATACTGACCTTTTTGACAGACGCTGCAAACTATTGACAAACTTCTTCACATCTGCCTTCAACTTAATAATAATAATTCATAAGTAACTTGACCGAAGTTTTATGAATACCCAAAATGACCAGCCAAACCACTCTCAGCCAATGCAATTAACTCATTCCTGTAAACATAAGGAACCATTATTTGTTTCCAAAATTTCGTGATCAGCATTATTAGCCTCATAGGTTCACTAACCTATACAAAATATTCTTAATAATCTCAACTAGAGTAGTCAGATCAGGCACCCCACCCGACTCTATAGAGATATCCTGAAAATCCTTTTCTGAGCCTTAATAAGCTCTTTCAACAGTCCAGTTAGGTTTATTCTTTCCAAGGGCCATCAATATCTCCTACAACTACGCTACCGCTACGATCTAAACTACTTAAATCAACATCAATTGTTGACTCTGCAGCGTCAACAATCTAGCACTAGATCGAGTAACTACCGCTACTCATGATCGATTACCAATATTGACAGGCATTATTCTTAAGTGCAACGTCATTTCCTTTGTGACAATATCACAACATCCCACAGGAAACTTATCAACGATGGCCAATTTTAAATTTCCTGAAAAAGGAAGGACAGACTGCTAAAATTTCTAATAGGGTAAGACTTTACCGTACTCAGGGAAACCAGACAGCAAATACAAATTCATTATTTTAGAAACCAAATTACCTGGCAATGCCTCCTGAAGAACCAAAGACTGAGCTGCTCAGTATCACGCAAAATCCGTACTTGCCTTCTCGACGAATTTACGAACGAGACACTACCGACAGACAAATACTTATCAAAGCAGCCACGTAGTCATTATTGGTCAGTGGTCCTTGCGGGACGGGTTCTCTCTCTCTTTCCACACTCATTACTGGCCTTCCAACATCAACCCTTCTTTGTGATTTTCTAAATGCATGACACATACTTTTACGTGCCCCTTCTTATTGCAAAGAAATATCGTTAGTATTTCTCTTCAACTTTCTGGATTATATCCATAAGGTTTCCTATAACCTCTGTTAGGAGAAAAATTAATATTATTGTTATTAGTATTACTCTGATAGTTATTACCCTGATGGTTACCCTGATGGTTACTTCCATAATTGCCTCTATTAAACCTCTTACCAATGTTATTATTGTTACAATTATTATTCCTGCCTGTTCTAACCAACTAATTTGATACTTATTGTTACACCTTCTAACTCATGTTTATGAGATAGATAATACTCATCACTAGCGATGGCTACTTCCTGAATGGTATCGAGTTTTAACTCTTCAAGATGGACCTTCAATTTATCCGGTACACACCTCTTAAACTCTTCCACCAACATCAATTTTAATTTATCAAATCAATCACCTCTTTGGACTTAAGCCAATCACTAGCATATTGTCTTCTTATCTGCAAATTCTACAAACGTTTGCTCCTACATTTTTGTAAGTTCCTGAAGCGTTGCCGAGAAGCCAGGACCAACGGCGCGCCTTTTAAGACAATGGCCTTAAGCACTCTCATAATCTGATGAAAGATCCTCCCCAAAGTTACATAGGACCTTTGGGCCCTTCCCACCAATTTACTTTTGAATAAGAGTGGTCCAATATTCTTGGGGCCACCAACCTTGCTATTTCTTCTGAAAGATACAAAAATTCGGCCACATTATTTTCCCCTCAAATTGAGGTAATAAATTTAAGAGCCTGTGCCAAATTAATAGCAGGCGTTACAGACCTATTTGGAGTAAGTGGGAGGGGAAGAAGGACCTTGCACCCTCATGGCAATCCCATGCTGCCTCCCTTCTCTTTCCTCTGCCTTAAACTTTTCTATTTCCAAATCCACCTTCCTCAAAGCAATTTGCTCATCCAAAATTTCTACAGATAACACATTCACCTTTTCAGATTTCACTCTTGTTCCTCACCAGCCTTACAGTTTTTATATATTCATAAATTTGCACACAATAACCTTTCATTGACACCTCATATCTAATCAAATGCTGTTAGCTACAATTAACAAGTCATCCCTATTCAACTCTGCAAGCCTCTTGCTACCCTTCACTAAGGAACACATCAACAACCGATAATGAACACTCTATTCACAAAAAGCAAATACACAAAAGGAGGAGGGGTGAAAATATGCTGCCTAAAAACTAAACCTCAAGAACTCAATTTAAATACTACCAGTGAATACAACAGAACTGTGTAATCTGTCACGCTGCCACTTGTGATGGCTTGATTAACCACTACACTATATTCAATATAATAAATCAACAAGTATTCACTCAACACAACACAAATCCACAATTGTGAATAGTATCTCAACCTCTAACCGTGTGCAAAAATCCAATTCAAGGCAAAGAAAATACCAAGAAAAATCCTTAATTTTAATACATTAATATAAGTCAGAAATAATACCTTCTGGAACTCCTCTTTCAGATACAAAAATAATATGAAAAATCAATTATACTTTATTAACAACCACTTACCCAATTAACGATAGAAAACAACTGTCCAAACACAAAAAGGAGGGGGGGCCCAGACAGGAAGAGAAATAAGAGAGAATATCCTAACGAATACAATCTAATATCCCTAACAACTTTTATTTATAGCTTTCAGGTTCCTCTTGAAAGATATCACTCCAATGGCCTGAGTGATAAATCAAGGCAGTCAGTGTTAGGGGCCCCAAAACAGATTAAAGTGCCGTGATCTCAACAAGAAATCGCCTATATTTTATACAAGGTTATAAATACCCTACTGTAGATACAGTAGTCTGGCTTTAATAACTGACCAAGGGTAAGGGAAGAATTATCCGAAGATGAACTCTAAGCTGCAGAGGGTAATGGATCCACAATATATTATGGTGTACAGATCCTCAAACAAGAAGCAAGTCAAGCAGCAGTCCAAAAGCCAACCAAATGCCCAGGCAGAGGTCCAGAACGTAACTAACCTTTAATTCAGACAATATGAAGACCCTGCCCACCCAGGGCTGTGGGGGAGTGGGGGAATGGAATGTACTGGGAAGGCCCCTTCACACCCACTCAGTACCATATATGAAAAAGACAACTGGCATTAGTAAAATTATAAAAGGAGCGAAACTTCAACTGAGAGGAGCGAAACAAGCTAACAAAACAAAAATACTAAGTAATTTACATTCAAAATTGATCCAGACTCATAAATTATTACTCAATTAAATGGAAAATAAACGACAGTAATATTACGACCTTAGGCCAGGTTGGCTCTGTTTTAGCTGGCGGGGGTGTGGCAGCATCGGGGGAGAGTATTTTGTTTGTAAAAAAATTTTTATTGTAACTTTTTTTCTGCTAGGGTGGAGGTGTTAGGAACAATCGTTGCCGATTGTTCCCTTTGGTGACGTTGCCTTTGTTTTCTTTGTTTTCTTGCTGGCGAGTTGACGTCTGATGGATGGCGTCAGACTTCGCCAGCCGTCAGGTTCGTGAAAGTAAATGAAGTCAAACTAGCAGCAACGAAGTCAGGTTAAGGGTAGCAGCAAGCCAGCTGGAGTAGCAGCTGCAGGTATCCGTACTCCAGTCAGGGTCCTGCAGCAGAGCAGAGCAGCAGAGAGTTTCTTTGAGGACGAGATGGTTGCCGTGTCGGCTCTGTCTTGGTCGCACTGAAGGAGGACGCCGCAGTACGTTTCTGAGACGAGATGGTTGCCGTGTCGGCCTTGTCGCGGTCGTCGGTACTGGAGTGATGACGCCGCACTGCGCTTATATCGATGCGGCCGGTCGTGTCGACTCTGTCGCGGTTGTCCTGCAGTGTTCCTGTCAAGCAGCTTGGGGCTGTTTCGACGGCCCCATTGAGTTCGTCTGGTTAGCGTTGTTTTTAATAAAAATAGGCTGCCTGTGTTATTTTATTTTGCTGCTCAAGTGTTTATTAATCTATTTGAGGTTTAATTATGCTACCTGTGTATTTATTAATTTTGCTGCTATATTTTTATAACTGTACTTTGGTAACTGACTCATTTGTTTGTTTATGGTTTTGATAATTTGGCTTGCTTTGATCATCTATACCTGACTTCGTGTGTAATTATTGTGTCGGTCATTTGTGTTTGTGCGATAATGTTTATTAAGGTTTTAACTATTTGTAATGTTTTTCTTTAATTCGTTTATTGTTGCTGCTCCTGTTAAGTAATTAACTCATTTTTTAATGCTAATTTTAAATTGAACCTGACTCGACTTCTTAATATGTACATTGTTTACTGTAAATAAATTAATTTTAAGGTAATTTTTTTTTTATTTGTTTCGCTCTTCCTTTGTTTGTCACCCTCGTCAGTCATTTCAGCCAATTGCTTGTTTTTTTTTAAAGAACCTGTCGATCTCGAGAGGCGAGATCGTAATATTGGCGACCTTAGGCCAGGGTTGGTTCTGTTTTGGCTGGCGGGGGTGTGGCAGCATCGGGGGAGAGTATTTTGTTTGTAAAAAAATTTTTATTGTAATTTTTTTTTTCTGTTAGGTGGGGAGGTGTTAGGAAACAACGCTTGGTCGCATTGTTCCCTGGTGGATTGTTGCCTCCTTGTTTCTTTGTTTTTCTTGCTGGCGAGTTGAGTCTGATGGATGGCGTCAGACTTCACAGTCAGGTTCGTAGCAGCAACAAGTCAGTCTGCAGCAGCAACGAGTCAGGTTGAGGGTAGCAGCAAGCCAGTTGAGCGGTAGCCGCAGGTATCCGTACCAAGTGAGCCAGTCCTGGCAGAGCAGAGCAGCAGAGAGCTTCTTGAGACGAGATGGCATGCCGGCTCTGTCGTGGTCGCCCGGTAAGTTGGAGGAGGACGTCAGTACTGTTTTTGAGGACGAGATGGTTGCCGTGTCGGCTCTGTCGCGGTCGTCGGTATTGGAGGAGGACGTCAGCACTGTGCTTGAGGACGAGATGGTTGTCGTGTCGACTCTGTCGGAGTTATCCTGCAGTGTTCCTGTCAAGCAGCTTGGGGCTGTCTCGACGGCTCTATTGAGTTCGTCTGGTTATGTTGTTTTTAATGTATTATGCTGCCTGTGTTATTTTATTTTACTGCTCAAGTGTTTATTAATCTATTTGAGGTTTAATTATGCTACCTGTGTATTTATTAATTTTCTGCTATATTGTTATAACTGTACTTTTGATAACTGACTCATTTGTTTGTTTATGGTTTTGATAATTTATTTTGCTTTGATCATCTATGTTCTGACTTTGTAATTACCAAATTATTAAAGGGTCATTTGTGTCAGCTGCTAATGTTATTAGTGTTTTTGACCTGGATATTTGTACAAGTTTTTTCTGAAATCAGCTTATTGATGCTGTTCTGCTATAATTAATTCATTTTTGTAATGCTAATTTTAAATTGAACCTGACTCGACTGTTAATATGTACATTGCTTACTGTAAATAAATTAATTTTAAGGTAATTTTTTTTTTGTATTTGTTCTGCTCCTCTCTCCTTTGTTTGTCACCTCTCGTCAGTCATTACAGCCCAATTGCTTGTTTATTTTAAAGAACCTGTCGATCTCGAGAGGCGAGATCGTAATATTGGCGACCTGAAATAGGTTGGTTCTGTTTCCTTTGGCTGGCGGGGTGTGGCAGCATCGGGGAGAGAGTTTATTTGTAAAAAAAAATTTTTATTGTAAATTTTTTTTCTGTTAGGTGGGAGGTGTTAGGAACAACCGCTACGATTGTTCCCTGGTGGATTGTTGCTCCTTGTTTTCTTGTTTTCTTGCTGGCGAGTTGATCGTCTGATGGATGGCGTCAGACTTCGTTTAGTCGTCTGTAGCAACAAGCCAGCCTGCAAAGAAAATGAGTCGCTGAGGCGCAGCAAGCGCCAGCTGAGTAGCAGCTGCAGGCATCCGTACCCGCGAGTCAGGTCCTGGCAGCAGAGCAGAGCAGCAGAGAGTTTCTTGATAATAATAATAATAATAATAATAATAATAATAATAATAATAATAATAATATTTTTATTTCCAATATTTACATTGGGTATTCATAAAATATAAAATCACAATTAGTAAAATCATCTTACAATTACTCAAGATATATGTTACCTTATACATAGGAAAATTTGTTAAGAATCAACAAATCGACTAAAACTTCAGTAATTAAAATTCATTAATAATAAAAGAATATCATAAGATTAGAAAGTATTTACGTAAAATGTAGTGAGTAAAAATTATTCATCTTGACTATTAAAATACATTTTCATAAACCACATAAGCTGTGTTTAAAAGAAGTCATGTACAAATAGTATCAAACAAAAAGCATACCTGATTATAAAGGACTAAGGATGTCCTAATTTGTAAATAAAAGCACACTTATCCATAAGTATTATCTAAAACTAAAGTGCAATATCTATAAAAGTACAGTAGTGCCTTCAAGCACTTTTAATATGACCATTAAGCATAACGTTCAGAAAACTCACACTAATCGGAACCATTTAGAATTATTTTCTTCAAGTGTTCATTAAAAGCAGTGAGAGAGGATTTTTGTTTAATTGTGGCAGGTACTTTATTGTATAATGCTGGGCCTCGAATACTAAGCTGGCGGGAGCCTATCTCTGTTTTCGCCCTTTCTATATACAGATTTTCCTGCTGTCAGTAGAAACCCCATTAACTGTATGTACTGTTGGAAAATTATATAACCATTCAGGAGTCATTTTTCGTATTGTTTTAAATACCAGATTGCAGACATCTATGGTATACTTGTCTTTTATCTTTAACCATTCTAATGTTTTGAGGTGAGGATATGTGGTCATGTTTTTACATTACCAACAGCCACTCGGGCGGCAAAGTTTTGAAGTTTTTGAACTCTTTTCATTTGTGTGGAGCTAGTTACTCCCCAAATTCTTAAACAGTAGTTGATTATACTCATAGCCAGCGACTGAACAACTATTTTACGTGTAGAAGTATCAAATGAGTCTTTTACTCTATTCAAATAAATTAAAGTACCCATCACTTTCTTATAAATTTCATCTATATGCGTTTCAAACGTCATATATCTGTCAAAATAAACCCCAAGATTTTTACAGCTTTCATGGATTTGATCATATTTCCATTAAAAAACTATTTGCACATTGTCTCCAATTTCTGATATATATTGTCGGGAACCTATTAAAATGAATTGTGTTTTTCTCATTAGAAGCAAACCATTAGTTAAGAAGTAGTATTTGGCCTTCTTTAGTATGTATTCTGCCTATTAATTAGTTCGTCTATTTCATTTACATTTCCTTCGATTAAGATCTGGGTGTCGTCGGCGTATTGGATGACGAGACAGACGGGTAGTGATTTTACCAAATCATTGACATATATTACAAAGAGTATTGGGCCAAGAATAGAGCCCTGGGGTACACCAAACTCTACAATTTTTTGAGACGACACAATTTGACCCATTCTAACTGACTGGGACCTGTTATGTAAATAATTCATAAACCAGAGTGGATCTATATTCAGTGTTGTGCATTTATCAAATAATATATTGTGATTCACGCTGTCGAAGGCTTTTGAGAGGTCAAGTAAAAGGAGCAGTGAAACTTTTTTATTATCCATGTTATTATAAATCTTATCTGATATTTTTAATAGAGCCGTTTCAGTTGATAATTTTGGTCTGAAGCCGTGTTGACTTTGTGAGATTAGACCATTTGTCTCTAGAAAATCAGTTAATTGAATAGCAATTATCTTTTCCAGAACTTTTGATAATGTTGGTAGCAAAGATATAGGACGATAATTAGAGACATCGTCCATATCACCACTCTTAAAGACAGGGATTACGTGGGGATTTTTCCATAAGTCCGGATACTGTTTAGTGGCTATGGATGTGTTAATTATAACTGTAAGGTAAAATGCAATAATGTATAACCCATCCCTAATGAAACGCAAGCTAATCCCATCGGATCCAAAGGCATTTGTGTTTTTAAGATTTTTTATAATTAAAATGACAGTATTACAATCAACAGGAGTAGGCTTAAAACTATCTAATTCTCTAACTGGAATATTATGTACTGCTTCAGTAGAAATATTACATTTCCTAATTTCCTCTTGGGTTTTCTCGAAAGTTTTTTTCCCAACCTCAGCGAAAAAATCATTGAATTTTTCAGCCTTAGAGAGTACATCAGTTACTGCTGGCAATGGCATAGAGCTCCTATCTGTTTGTTGTCCGTTAAATAGCATATTTTTTGTTATTTTCCAAGTAGCAGAAACATTGCCTTTAACTTTCTGGTATTCGCTTTTGTAATACTGCTTACGGTTTCCAGCTAACTTTGAATTTACTCTCTTCTTCAGGTCTCTATGTTTTTCTCTCAGAGAGATGTTGGAAGTTTGATTTTTTAACTCACTTTTCAGTCTGTCTCTTTCTTTCATGTCCCGCTTTATTTATTTCATCTGTTATCGAGGGCGCAGGAGGACGAACTACTTCTTTCGTTACAACCGGAGCACAAATGTTTAGGCAAGAAGTAAAGACGTCGTTTAAGATTGCAACTTGGGTGTTTACATTGTCAGTATTTAAAATACCATTTAACATGTTTGCATTATTCGAGAGGAGATCACAAAGAAAGTCTGGAGAATAATTTATTAAACATCTAAAAGTTTTTAAAATAGGTTTCTTTTTTGGCTTACGAATATTCAAGTGAGTCAAGATTGTCTCGTGATCTGCCACCAAGCTTGGCATAATATCAATATTTATTATCATATGTTTAGCATTTGTTATTACGAGATCAATTAAAGTCGCTGATGTATGAGTAATTCTAGTAGGTTTGTTTACTATCTGATCGAAATTTAGCTTTTAATTAGTTTATACATTTTATTCTCGGTCTTTAGCAGATCATCATTAAAATCCCCATAAATAAATATATGCTTATTTCGTAAAATAATTTCTTTAAAAATATCGGAAATATAATCGAAAGAGGTTGTGTGTGCTTTGGGATGGCGATAGATACATCCCACAATAACAGAAGGAAACTTGCGATATTGGATCGAGAGCCACTTGTCTTCTACACCCTCACATTTTCGATCGTTAAATTAATTTCGGTGACTTGCAAATAGTTTCTGACAAATATACAGACCCCTCCACCCTGACCTTGATCCTGACGGTAGACATCATACAGGGGAATATTTATAAATGCGTCTCTTATATTAGTGTATAACCATGTTTCGCTAACACATAGAATATCAATGTTTTGTTCGTTTAACATAAGTTCTATTTCAAGTTTATGACTCAACAAGGATTGGGCATTAATATGGACTACCGTTAACATATCACTGAATCTAGGAGAAGTCTTCCCGTCGGCACCATCTTCCTGGCCAAGATCCTATATATAGTAGTTGGGGTTTTGTTCACATAGTCTACTTTTGTGACCAAATTCATAACATATGTTACATCTTAGTTTATGATCAAATCTGCAGTTCGATTGTTGGTGATTAAATTCGCCGCAGTTATAGCAGCCATATCTGTTACCTCTCATATTAAGATGATTACTATAATTGCAAATTTTGTTATTTCTATAAGTATAGCCTCAGCCATTACTATCATTATTATAATGTCTAGAAGACGTTTGAGGACTGGCAAGTCCCGCTCGGGAGAGGTTCTCGTTCCTAAAGTACTTGTTTTTATTTTGTTGGAGCCTTGTTATAATATTTCTTCCCCTTTTCACTCGATTTTCCACGAATTCCGTACTTACATCTTCCATATTACTAGGTCTGGGAGTATTATTGTTAAAACTACATAAATTTAATTTAACAGCTTTCCAGTTGGAACAAACTAAGTTATCTAAGCACACAGAGAAATAGCATCTAACAATCTAATGGCACCTACTCTATTAAGTAAATCATAGCATTTATCATTTTGGGCATCGTAACAGTTAATATCTAGGTCGCCAGTTCCTAGCTTGAAGAATTTTTGTGTTTTAATTAACGTAACTCCATTTTTATTACACCATTCTTCCATTTTAGTATTATATTCGGTTATTCTTTCAGGTAAATTATTAGTTTTCATTGATGGTACAAGCTCACAGACCTTTACCTCTATTTCTTGATTTTTCTCTTTGAGTTGAGCAATAACAGTGCCAAGATTGTCGATAACTCCCTCCACCGTAATATCCTCGATGAGTAGATCTTGAGTTCCACAATAAATAACGCATTCGTTAGGTGAATGTTCCAGCTTTTCCACCACCCAAGATTTTAAAAGGTCCATATTTGCTTCTGGTAGGGTTCTTACCATTACATTTTCTTGAAGGTCGCTAGACTTGATCTCCTTTAGACAAGAATCTCCAATAAGCAATACACTTTTCCTACCCAACGGAGGAGTGATGGTTTCAGAGGAACGTGATCCGTATTTATTTTGAAGGCTTTCCTGTAGATGTCTGATTTTTTCTTCAGCAAGGAATAATTTAGTTTGTAGTTCTCCTATTATTCTCTCCTTATCGGCTAAAGAGTTGTTTATAACATAGAAATTGTCTTCAGTCTCTCTAACAAAATTTTCAAACCTCTGATATAACTGTGCCGGGTTTGATATCTGTGATTCTCGGTCTCTTTCTTGGCTGGGAGCAGACGATGAATGATTCTCTCTAATATTTTTATAATGCTCCATTAATTTACCAATTAAGGCATCCTTATTTGTCCAAATACCTCTTATTCCTAGTTGACTGCAATGCTTTTGTAGTTCGCTTTTTGTGTATCTGCCTACGACATCCAAGAACCCTTCTGTCGGGAGGCCGCACAAAGATTAAAAGTTCTTCGGATGCCCCGTCATCGAAGAAAACTCACACTGCCCACCAGTAACGCTGAACATCCCCACACACGCTCGCAAATATGAAAACAGAAGAAAAACATACAAACGGATGGGAGAGTCAAAGATGGTTACCAGCGAACCACCACCTCTAAACAAGGTGATTAAATAACAAAGTGGAAACCAAAAGTGAACATAAGTAAAAAAACAAAATTTACAAAGTTACGTTAATTTCTGATATCAAAACCAAAAGCAAAGAAAAATTAATTACATTAATCATCCAACACTAAAACAAAACTGAATTACGTTAGTATAAGAATAGCAAAACTGAACAGGGCCCATAACATGAACCACTCAATCAATATTTATAAATTTTACAATATATATATATATATATATATATATTTATATAATATATATATATATATATATATACATATATATATATATATATATATATATATATATATATATATATATATATATATATATATATTATATATATATATATACACACATCCAGTCCATACTTAAATAAATTTGTGTTGTACAGTGTATAGAAACTTCCATATGTACATGTTGCACATGTACAACAAGCTGTACTTACTGAACAAGCCGCGTACATCAAGCTGTCGTGAAACGCAGAGAGAGCAAGCGTGTGGAAGCGTAAAATTAACGCTGCAGTGGGAAAGACCCTTGAAAAATACATCTGTTTGACACCCACATGCGTCTTTCAGGCCATTGCAGCTTACCCATGGCGAACTGCAATGAAGTGACGGTCATGAACATGTACTTGTAATTTTCTTTTACTTCTCGTGGATTCACTTCCATTCAGCGAGAATCTTCGACCATTTACCCTTCATGGGTCTTTAATAAGAAATTATCAAGAGGGTCCAGAGCCTCATTCAACCTCAGGACTCTTCAAATCACAAAGTCCCTTGTGAAATATGGACAAAGTGCGTTTGGAAACTAAATTAAAGAAAAATTGGATGGCTCTGGCTCATGGTATGTGTTTGTATGGAAAATAAATAAATAAATGAATGAATAAATAACATTTTTAGTTTGCCGTTTGCAGAAAGTAGAGTACTTTCTCCTATAGGGTTCAGTAGTAAATTTAAATGAATAAGCAAGAAAAATAAACATGTAACATCCATAACTGGTAATAAACATACGACATACAAGATATTCTCTCCCCATACCTATTGCACATCAGGTCCAGTCCTTAAGGCCTAAAATGATGGTCAGTAATGGTGATTTTATAAATATTGATGCCAGGAACGCACAAATGATTGAGCAGCTTTTCTCAGTTATAACAATGTACGTTGATGCCAGATTGTGTGTGTAGTGGTGTATGTGCAACCATCTCAGTCGAGACAGTAGTTTTAGCAAGTAAACTATCCAGCAACAATTCAGTAATGAATTTTTGGCCATGCATCATATGAATAGTAAAAAGTGACGTGCAGAAGAACAAGACAATGAAAGGATTTACCAGAGCTAAATCCCAACAGGAACTTGATGGCTATGAAAATCAACAGTGTATGTTCAAACTACATAAGGTAACTAAAAAAAAGCCCTCGACAGCAAGAGGTCAGGAACTAGAGCAGACAACATATATATAAACCATTATCTGGCATTTCAGTGCTCTTACATTTTGCGCAGCCGTGGCTTTGTGAACCTATTGCTCTGGCAAACATCATGTCCCCAAATGACTGCCCAGTTACAAGAAATCAACGTTTGCTGGAAGTCTTTCACTTTCAGATATCGAATCTATCACACTATTTTTTTTTCTTGATTAAAGTATAAAGCTCCTTAGAAAATCCACAAGTAAAAAGTCCCGTAGTGCTCAAGGAATCATAACAACAATTCCTAGTGGAGTTTACAATGTACAGTTTTAACTGTAAGTGTTTTGCGAACTAATTGTTTATCCATAAGTTTCTTTTGGGAGTTTTCTTGAGTTCTTCACCTTCCAGATTGTGAAATGATAGCTATAAGAGTTACGCTTTAATTCGTCCTTAATTATCAGGATGGAGGTACTAACTGATGCATGTGAAACCATGACGTTCGTGTGGGGGGTTAAGCAGTGATTGCAATGAATGAATTCCATTTTTATAAATCTTGATAATTTACATAGCTTCACTTCTGAATTCATAAAAATTATGGATAAAAACTCGGTATAATAGTGAAGTCCCATCTAGAAAGCATTTTAGCCACTTCTAATGTTTGTCATCAAATTTCTTATTTGCAAACCAAATTTTTTTACTTGCCAGTGGTAAAATTTTGCCCAGTTATGAAAGTCTTTGACTCCAGAGTCTGTAAGAGGCTTGTGAGGAATTTCTAAATGATTCTTCTTTCGTGTGATAACCATTACAACCAAGAGAACCTTTCTTGGAAAATCGGAAGAAGTGGCTTGTGAAACCCTGCACATTATTTAAATCCCAAAGAAACCAAGAGATTATTACATAAATAATATTTGCTATAGAACAACGTGAACCGTATAGTTAAAATTTTATATTCTTGACTACTTCCTTACCGTGATTTAGATTAAAATCGTTGTTTTCTAATCAGCAAGATATTTTGTATCAAGTGTATCTATAGCAAAAAAGAGGAATTGATAAAAACAGCCTCCGACAACGTTGAGTTCATTACTTCAAGACGCTGCTCGGCAACGAAACATAATGACCGGACACTAGGCAAGGATTTAAATCAATCAAAAAATTCTTACACACAGAAAACGTTGCAATTCTTTTTAGCCAAGACCAAACGTCGTCATCTGGATTAATGTCTTAACTTCATGCACAGTGGAGTAATTCCTCACTCCATAAGTGCCTTCTGTTTTCAACGTCAAAGGACGACTCTAACTGCAACCACTAACATTAATACGCTTCCAAGGGGCTCTTCCTTCGTAATGAAGGCTTCTGATGCTACCAATAAACAACGGGGTCGTGTGTACCTGGTTTACTGATGAATGGTGGCAGTGGTGTCTCTTCTTCTGTTATTTCATAATACTATATGCTTTATGGGGACAATGGGTAGACCATGTAGCTAGCTAGCTGAAAACTGGGGCTCACGGACAACAGGTGGACTTATTTCTATTAACTCTTCTTAAGTACATAGAATTATGTACACAGAGCGAGGTGAAATTAACTTGTAGGAAATTTGTTTCCACTAAAATGAGTGCAAGCAATGACTTCACTAAATCAACTTCTGTTTTATGAGCGCTAATCGTTTTTAGCGTCTCCTCTTGCTGACTTTTTATTAGGTCTAACAGTCACGTTAGCTTCTACATCATTATTGTTATCATTTCTTAACACTAATATTTCTAAATTGACTTCGTCTCAAATGGCATATTGTATAAATCAACTTCCATGTCTACGATATATTTGCTAAATTATAATTCTAAGGACATCAGTTTATCGAATGTTCTCCGAACAATTTGACAGCGATACGGCCTAACTTCTCTTTGACAATCTGGACTGTTCCACTGTTAACTTCTATTTTACCTACCACTCATTTGTTTAGGCCAAGTTCCGCAGTAATAGTTATATCACCTACTTGAACATTTAATCACCACTCGGAGTGGGCAAGCAATGTTCCTCTCACAGTGATTGTAGAAAGTAATGAGCTCAGATCCTATTAAAATTATTTACATCTTCCATGCTAAAAACCTTCTTATTGTACTCAGGCGCAATTTGAATGTTGCCAGTCAGATTATGAGCTACAGAGTGATTAATGAAGGATTGGTAAAGAGATTATTTCCTCCGATATAACAAATGCACGTGAGTAAGAACGTAAAAACAATCTGCAATGTTACTTCTGCAAATATGATCATAAATTCTGGAGCAGACGCTAAAGTATTATGCTGCCCTTTTATATGGCCAACTTCACCACCCCAGTGAATCCTTACACGCCTCCCTGCCAAGGGTTGCGGGATATGGACTGCCACAAAGTAAATTTTCTTAAGATAAGTCTTAAGCACCTGATCTCCATGAAGTGAGACTCAACATTCAATAATTGTGGCAAAGTTATAACATTTTCGCCAATGTATATCTCAGGGAATGTATTACAACTTACTGATCTATGAAATTACATTTAAAAGGTTCCAAATGACGACGAGTCTTCTAATTCTAAACAATAACTTTCTTGAAAAATTGTCGACCACATTGTACCCAAAATTCTTCTCCAGTGGTATGATGTTTTCTCCTACACCTACCTTCTAACAATAATTTCCGTAAATTTCTCTTGGAAGATAGAAGAATGGGGTTATCCAAGCAATAGCTATAACATTACTATTTAGTCTCCGGCCGGCCGATGAAGAATTAGAGGAATTTATTTCTGGTGATAGAAATTCATTTCTCGGTATAATGTGGTTCGGATTCCACAATAATCTGTAGGTCCCGTTGCTAGGTAACCAACTGGTTCTTAGCCACGTAAAATATAAGTCACTGGCCTAAGCCACACGTTTTGGCGACTTTGTTATTGTTTTCAAGCTTTGCCGATCACACTTGTGTCTGTGGCTCTCGACTGTGGCAAGCTGTCGCTCGTCCCCGCCACAAACAGCGCATTTTGTGGCGCCGTTTTGTGGCTGGCTGAGAGCACACTAGCGACCTCTGGCGACCACATGTGGCTGCTAATCAGTGATGCAGGAAACTTCGTAGAGGTGTGGCGACCACATGTGGCCGGGTATTCAAAACATAACCACATGTGGTCACCACATGTGGTCGCAACTTGTGGCTCTAAAAAGTGGCTAGTGTGCTCTGGCCCGCCACTTTGCGCGGCCACTTGTGGTGCCACAGAGTGGCTAGTGTGCTCGGGGCCTAATCCTTCGGGCCAGCCCTAGGAGAGCTGTTAATCAGCTCAGTGGTCTGGTTAAACTAAGGTATACTTAACTAACTTATAACGAATTACTGCAATAGATACCAAGGTCAGAAATGGGATTTCAGGATTCTTATAACTTGTTGTCATGAGAATCAGTGGACCCTTCGCTGCTAACGTAGCTAATGCACAAATTAATGTCCACATTATGAACACAGTCCATTATTTGAATCACAGGGAACTTTAGTGCACAATTAGTCATGTTTTACATAAACTAGATGACGTATCATAGGAAACAAAGCCTCTACTGATTCACCCTCAAAACCTCGTTTGATGCAACTAAAAATATAATTTTTCACCATCCACCACTATTAGGTAACCATATGGGGTTTCCTCTCCATAACAAGGTGATTCTAAAGTTCTGAGACCACAGCCTCATAACAAGAATATGCAGGATTATCTCAAGAATTTATGTCTTAATTCAAATTTCAATTTCTCCTTGAAGGACAAAAATTCTCCTACACGTTTGATAACAAACAGTTTTAGACTGATTATTTTATGCCCACTATACAGAAGTGGAACTTTTAAAAATATCAAACTTTCCCTCTTAGTAGTGTGTATGTACAATGGTAAGCAATATCTTAACAATGAGGTAGCCAGTTCCAGTAACAAAGATTGGTTTTACCTTAACAGGAGCAATATGGCTTTTATTCATCAATCATCAAATATCACGCCCATTACTCAAGCAAAGGTAATGTAAGCATTGCTCTGGCATTGCAAAGCAAATGAAAATGCTATCCTTCCTTTTAGACAGACACTTCTGGGAAACTTTATAAATCTTCGACTGAAAGTCAGTTACCAATTTAATGAACTGTGAGATTTCATCAAGACATTCATCCCAGCCTACGTTCAATTTTCACAACTTACCTATAAATAAACTATCTTTCTCTCTCTTTGGGATCAACATGACATCTTCGATAAAAGCCCAATTTTATATTCGAAGGATCACCCTCTTTATACATTTTTAATTCAATTTCACATAATTCCAACTCCAATTCTGAAGTGACATACATTTGTTAGCTTATTTATATATCAATTTCAGGTCAAATTCTACTTCAGCATAAAAGTGGAAAACCATCAGTATAAGAATCTTTGAAATATTTTTCAGTAGGAGAATCCAAATTTTCACAATGTTTTTGAAGGGTCAATTAAAACTGGAAGGGTGGAGCAGCAGACCAAAGTAACACAGCTTTAAAGTGGTAAAAAAGCACAAAGCCAATTTTTCCCTCTTGAAGCCAACTATCAAAAATTATTTCGAGCTGTCAGTAGACAGGCCATATGTGAACACCGACATCTATTATTTTCCTGTCAATGACAGATACCTCTCCTGGGCTTCACTTGGGGAAAAAGGTGTTTGTCCTTACTTTTCACAGGCATTAAATACAATACCTAATGGCGCAGTTGTGGAATCCTCTATCACTACATGATACTAGATGGAATAAGGGGAGAGACCCACGGGAACATAAAGAGAAAATAGATATCTCCCCACAAACACTACATAAATGGGTACCACCTGATCCGCTGTATAAAACATCTGAATGAGAAATAACTCATGATTACGAATTAATTAACAGCAGTATACATTACAGGCACCAATATTAAACATTTACAACGGAAGGAAGCGTAATTAAAAAGGGAGTTGGTGGATCGCTGCGAAAAGGTTCCATCATACAGAAATTATTGACAACAACCGAACCACGAGCAACTGAGCTTCAGCTAGTGAGAATGATGTCTGTATAACTGAATGCATGAAAGTATATATGTTTCTAATTGAGTGTGTGAAGAAAAAACATTAGAAACATATTAAAACACTAACAACAACCAGTAAAAAATGCTCCGCAGTTTCTTCGATGCAATCGAGTTTTCTGTACAGCATATAATGCTGTATGTGACGCGGCCCATGAAACTTTCACCCATGGCCCGGTGGTGGCCTGTCCTATAGCGTTGCCAGACGCACGACCATGGCTAATTTTAACCTTAAATAAAATAAAAACTACTGAGGATAGAGGGCTGCAATTTGGTATGTTTAATGATTGGAGGGTGGATGATCAACATACCAATTTCCAGGTCTCTAGCCTCAGTAGTTTTTAAGATCTGAGGGCGGACAGAGAAAAGCACAGACGGACAGACAAAGCCATTTCAAGAGTTTTCTTTACAGAAAAATAAAATTGCATATAACAAATAGTGAGTGTAATGAGTAAGTATGAGAGAATGAAAATGCGTGAATAGGAAAACATCAAACATTAAAAAATAATGCACAATCCAGCTAAGAGAAATACTGAAGAATGATCTGGAAGTATTATGCATTGTATCAATGAACAAAAGCACATATGGGTGTTACCTAACTTTCTGTGTTTTCTTGGAGATTCTTTGTTAGGTATAGCAGCTTAACATGCATAGGTACACACACACACACACACACACACACACACACACACACACACACATATATATATATATATATATATATATATATATATATATATATATATATATATATATATATATATATATATATTTGTGTGTGTGCGTGTTGTGTACCCTATGCATGTTATTACCTATAATTCTCTGTTTCATCGCATACATTCAGAACCGAACTGTTTTGAATATTTTCTCCAATCTTTAAAATACTGGACTAACTGAAAATCGTTCAACGTCAATTTTGTCGCGGAAGACTACACCAACGAATTGTGGTACCTATTGTATTACTGAAATGGATCATTCTCCTACCTGCTTAATTCCCACGCGATTAACTCATTATGATGAGAAAAGGTTGCGAGGAAATCATTCTGAAACCATAGCCGTCGTCCCACACACACAAGCACGTTGCAAGCAAGCTTCCGTGGAACGTGTAGCAGAAACGGCGTGTGATGGCTGCTTCCCCTTAGCAAGAGGACTGATATTTTTCTATGTATTCTAACAAGTTTCTAGTCATCAGTCTTGTTCAGGGAAATAAATATCAACTCTGGGAAAACTGACGTTGCTAATAAATCAAAGAATTTATCGCCCGGTTTGTCAATAGAGATAATTTACTAACTTCCTGTACACAAATCCTCTAAAATAGAATGAAAAGAGCTTGTTTGGTTTGCCTGGATTTTTTTTTTTTAGTGATGCTTTTATGGAAATCTTTCTCTTAACCAATTCTCACTGAATGTTGATGCACACGTGACATTTTAAGACTACACCTCTCTAACCTCCAGTCTCTTTTCATCCTCAAGGCCAGGACTCCGAAGCAAAGGACAAAAATTATTGTTGTGTTGCTCCATTTCATTCTTTTCCGCCGACAGCTGCTTCAGCCATTCATCAAAGCTGCAATAGATCCAGAATGGAACTACACCAGTATAAAGCTGAACATAGTAAAACAATTAATGATTAATAAAAAAAAAAGTAAGAAATTAATTATTTAATTTCTGATATCTCTTTATTCTTTGCAGACATGAAGTATGCCAGAAACACACACACATACACACACACACACACACACACACATACACATATATATATATATATATATATATATATATATATATATATATATATATATATATATATATATATATATATATATATATATATATATATATATATATATATATATATATATATATATATATATATATATATATATATGTATATATGTGTGTGTGTGTGTGTGTATATTTTCTGTGGTACGTGACGAGTGTTTGCGGTAGTCAGCGTTGACCCATGTGACTGTGCAGGTGGAAATGTTTGTTTTATCAAAGCGCAATCGCCTGCGGACTCAGCACCGGGTGCTTGAACTACTGTCACCGTAGATACAACCGTGTCGGCGGCACGTGGACGAAAGTGCTCATCAGCGGTTTGTATCGAACGTTCTATAAGCATGCTATGTCCGGTTAGAACCGAGTGCCCAATAATACCATGACTGTGGCGTGAGGAATGTGTTCGTGTCTTGTGTGTAAGACCTTGTAAGAGAATGTTTTGGGGTAAGTGCTTGGAACTGGGAAATATATGATACATTTCGTTTTGAAGCAGCAAAGTGGAAGGGCCAAGCCCAGGTCACCTGCCGAAAGGGTGAGTGTTAAAGGTGAACAGTAATAAACATCTCAGTGGCCTATCGTCTCTTTTGAATTTTCTTTCTATGCGGTGTAAATAGTGTTAATGTGAACTATGTTGGTTTTAGTACTAATGGGAGATGTTTCTCTCCACAGATGTTGCATACACCCACCAACAAATGAACATGGTCACCATAGAATATAGCTACTTAAGCGAACTGGTGACATAAAGACATTAAATGAGAATGGAGAATAATTAGTGACTGAAATAAGGATGGGAATTAATCCCACACTTTATTATTATATTATGACTGTTTAATTTGTTTGGGGAGTGATTAGTAACTTTCATGCATATCTTTCATTTAACCTACCATACGTTAGATTTACAAAATAAACAAACAATTTTTCTATATACACGGTTTAATTTATACACACTAGATGTAGGGTATTTAGTTTCATGAGAGAGAGGTTGAGGAAGACCGCTCGACATGGTGGTATGTATACAGTATATATGTATATATATATATATATATATATATATATATATATATATATATATATATATATATATATATATATACCAATATACACGCACACACAAACACACATATATATATTTACATGTGTATATTATATGAATATATATATACCCTTGTATATATTATACTAGCTGTCCAACCTGGTGCTGACTGGTAAAACTCTGAAGGACTCAGAAAAATTTTCCTGCAGCGCCTTTTATGCAGAAATTACTGTGCTGGCTGTCCCTTTTATCCATTTATTACTGAGCTGATCATTGATCATCCCATTAATCCAGGTATTACTGTGGTGACTGTCCCTTTTATCGAGAAATTACTGTGCTAACCTGTCCCTTTTATCCAAATATTACTATGCTTACTTTCCCATTTATCCAAATATTTCTGTTGACTGTTGTTTTATCCATATATTACTGTGGTGAGTCTCCCATTTATCCATGTATTACCATACTAACTGTCCCATTCACCCAGGTATTACTGTGCTGGCTGTCCATTTTATCCAGACATACTGTGGTGACTGCCCCCCAGGTATTGCTGTGGTGGCTGTTCCATTTATCCAGGCATTACAGTCCTGTCTGTTCCTTTTATCCAGGTATTACTGTGGTGACTGTCCCATTTATCCAGGTATTACTGTGCTGGCTGTCCATTTTATCCAGACATTACTGTGGTGACTGTCCCCCAGCTATTACTGTGGTGGCTGTCCCGTTTATCCAGGCGTTGCAGTCCTGCCTGTCCCTTTTATCCAGGTATTACTGTGGTGACTGTCCATTCTATCCAGATATTACTGTGATGACTGTCCCATTTATGTATTACTGTGCTGGCTGTCCCTTTTATCTAGGCGGTATTACTATGACTGTATTGACTCTCCCATTTATCCAGGTATTACTGTGATGACTGTCCCATTTATCCAGGTATTACTGTACTGAATGTCTCTTTTATCTAGGCAATACTACTGTGGTGACTGTCCCATTTATCCAGGTATTACTGTGCTGACTGTCCCATTTATCCAGGTATTATTGTGCTGACTGTCCCTTTTATCTAGGTGGTATTACCGTGGTGACTGTCCCATTTATCCAGGTATTACTGTACTGTCTGTCCCTTTTATCCAAGGATTACGGTGCTGACTATCCCTTTTATCCAGGTTTTACTGTGGTGACTGTTTAAACCTTGATACAGAATTATTAATCACAGGAAAGAAAAGCATTCCCAATAATATATTTCTATGGTGTCGAGTACATGAAATGAGTTATGATAAACCCGTAGAGTTTATTTGCCACATAAGTTACAAGGGAAAGGGGGAATGGGGGGCGGGGTTACTGGTTTTAAACCTACCCAATTATCTATGTTAGCTCAAATGATGGCCAGGTACCAAAATTTGTCCAAATCAGTCAGAGTGGTTTGGATTTCTATAGCACACAAAGTTACAAAATTTTACAAACTAAAATACAAACACATATAAACAAACATACAAACATACACACATTCACTTTTATGTATATGAAATATATATATGTGTCTGTATATACAGTATATATAATATATATATATATATATATATATATATATATATATATATATATATATATATATATATATATATATATATATATATATATATATATATATATATATTTATATGTATATATATATATTTATATATATTATATGCCGATTATATATCATTTATATCAAGACTATTTTACGTTTATTGAATCAGATCTATCCTTTTACTTCAGTCTTTCTCTTTCTCTTGCAAGCTTCTCAGGAATAAGGAAAAATTATTCGGTATTCTTTCCATTTACTTTTCTTTCTGTAGTCGACGAACCGTTTCCTCACCAATAGAAATTCAGCACCACAATGACGTCATGTTTAAACATTCATGCCCATTTGCAAATCAGTCCTGAATATGTCGTCGAAAGGTGGAGAAATGGTACAAAGACTAGAAATAGAAAAACTAAATGGAAAGAATATTAAAAAACCTGAGAAGCTTGCCTAAAGTGAAAAGAAGTATAGACTGATTCAAAGTCTTGATAAAAAGATAATATATATATATGAACAATCATTCACTTCAGTAGAAATATATATATATATATATATATATATATATATATATATATATATATATATATATATATATATATATATATATATATATATATATATATATATATATATATATATATATATATATATATATGTATATATATTATACATGTATTTAATATATACATACACACATACACACACACACACACATATATATATATATATATATATATATATATATGTGTGTGTGTGTGTGTGTGTGTGTGTGTGTGTGTGTGTGTGTGTATTAATAACAGGAACCTTATTTAAACTGGATGGCAACTAGCAGAGATATTGATTGAGGAAAAGTTACAAGCTTCATAGGGCTAACAGCACTCATCGTTTGGTATCTGTGAAATGACCGGACACGTGGTCCAGTGTATTTATATGCGTATGGGGGAGGAAATTAAAGCCTTTGTTGTTCCAATTTCGTGTGCTGGCTTTCTTCAACCCTTTAATTATCCCCCTTCTCCTGTGTAGCCCCCCTCTCACGTGACCTTGGCCCTTCTCTGCCTGCAGCTTCTTACATGTGCGCATTGTCCACGTGGTCTCTAGTGTTTTTGCATGCCCTCTTTCCTGTTGTTTTGTATATGATTTTTCTGGATAGGCTGTCCTCAAGTCCGCTTCCAGTATTTCCTGCCTTTACACAGTAGAAAATGCCTTCTTAACGTGTGCAAACAATGTTATGAATTTCTAAAAAAGTAAGTATACCTTAGTTTTACCAGACCACTGAGCTGATTAACAGCTAGTCAATGGACCTGTGGGCTTGTTCCATATGAATAGGTTTCACCTACTGAATAGAGCTCTTAATCAGCTCAGTGGTCTGGTTAAACTAAGGTATACTTGACTTTTTACTGAATAATAATAATGGTAATAATAATAATGCAGTCAAGCAGCAGCAGGAAAGCCTTTGAATACAGCTACTTTGAAAACAACGATGCGTGATATCAGGTATCAAACAAATTCTGGACCCGCTCTTCCAACCAGTCGTAAAGGTTTTACAACTTTACCTAATAGGATGGGTTCTCATATTTCGATGCAGTGAATGCAGGAAACTGCCTAATAATCTTCAGCACTCAGAGAAATCTACAATTCTTAGGAAACTGCCAGCATTGGTATGCTGAAGGAACATTTAACACATTACATTATTATTTCATCAATTATACAGTACACTATTCATGATCCAGGGGAAAATATTTCATTGCTATTGCCATTTTTGTACATCTTATTACCTGATAAATCTCAAGGTACTTATCAGATATTTTTGGAAAAGATAAGAACTTTCATATGTCAATCTCCCAGTAGTCGATAACTGATTTTGAAAAAGAAATGATGAAAGCCAGTAAAGAAACAGTTTGCTTCAGTATATTTGTGTTATTCAGAAAATAACCGAAAATAAGTGCGCGCACACACATATATTTCTTTCTTTCCCTGTTTTTTGGCGATGATTTGTTGTTAGACTGTGAATATGCTCGGCGATATATTGTTGATGGTGAATTGTTGGCGATGCATTATTGACGGTGAATTGTTGGCGATACATTGTTGACGGTGAATTGTTGGTGATGCATTGTTGACCGTGAATTGTTGGCGATGCATTGCTGACGGTGAATTGTTGATGGTGAATTGTTGGCGGTGAATTGTTGGCGATGCATTCCTGACGGTGAATTGTTGACGGTGATTTGTTGGCGATGCATTGTTGACGGTGAATTGTTGACGGTGAATTGTTGGCGATGCATTGTTGACAGTGACTTGTTAACGGTGAATTGTTGGCGATGCATAGTTGACAGTGAATTGTTGGCGATGCATTGTTGATAGTGAATTGTTGACGGTGAATTCTTGGCGATGCATTGTTGACGGCCAAATTTTCCTAAACTCCACATTCGATATTAATGGGTCATTTGTGGCTAATGAATAAGTGAGTTCTCTTGACTCGGTGATTCGAAAAACTTTCTTTTAAAATTCATAATTGCTTATGGTTGCTTTAAAAAGTGGTAGAATGTATACAGTACATACATATACACACACACACGTATATAATATATATATATATATATATATATATATATATATATATATATATATATATGTATGTGTGTGTGTGTGTGTGTGTGTGTGTGTGTGTGTGTATGTGCGTGTGTAGGCGTCACACATATTTAAGGCTTGGTATATCTTCACAAAAACAATGTACAGTAAACTCCGTACAATGAAACTTCAGTAACGTATGGTTTGTACTACACTTAGTCTACACCCCTTTTCCTTTCAGAGGTGGTGACTCAAGAAAGTGCTGTTCTTCCAGACTTCAACATGTACTGTATACATACACACATATATATATTAGTATATATATATATATATATATATATATATATATATATATATATATATATATATATATATATATATATATATATATATATATATATGTTTGTGTATATACGTTAGCCAATGTCCAAGTGTACAGATTAGAGTGTGTATAAACTTCCTCTCGCTTATTTTACTGTTTTCATAAGCCGGCATACTTCGTGACTGAAGAGAATAAGGAGCTATGAACTCATTCAGCCTCTCTAGGATAAACTGGGGGTGAAAACTATTCAGCAGTATCATCGCTCTCTTGGTGCAGAAGGAAGGGTTGCAAAGAATAGCTGGGCTGACAGCATTTAGCAGGGCAGCCTTCAGATTAGGTTGGGTTACTTAGGTTTGGAAAGACTATGAGAGATAATGTCCTAAATTCGGTCTCTCTGAATAATGTATACGTTGAGGAGAGGGAAACGCCTTTTGTATAATTCATATTTATTCATTTAAACAGTTATAAATCATCTATTTCTTTTTTTCAGTTTCTATAAAGTAAATATTACATGTTATTTACTTACATCATGATTATTGTACTTTAACTTATTTTATTTTCCCCTCTTTATGTGATCTGATCACAATAGAGATAACATAATTCGTGACATTTTCAGAATGTTTCGCTCAATGAAACGTGAAAGCCAAAAAATTTATTTTGTTTATTATTTCGTCATTCTCAAGAGAAAAAGGATGCCTGCTTTCAAGTGATTTCAGAAATCGTCGTTTTGCAAAACGTTCCTGATTTTTTCCCAGGACTCATTTTGACCTTGGCCGCTCCCATCACACTCCCAAGTCTGTCGAACTTTTAGTTATGGTCGGGGGATTTATTTTTGTAATCATCGTTACGTTCCGTGTTCATGATTCTGATGGTGGTAAGGTCATCCTTGTTCAAGAAAATGTTTAATGAAAGATAAATAGATAAATCTTCAAACCATTTATCTTAATTCCCAACTGTCTTTCGAGATGATGTAATCCATCTACCCAGTGATGTTACACAAGAGGAGATGTACTGCCATTACCATTCTTGATCTTGCACAATTCGTCCGTATTATACTGGGAGAGAAAATGTCTGAGGAATGGTAAGAAGCAAATCACAACCTTCTACCACAAAACAGGAAAAGATAAAAATTGAGAGCAAATCTATGATTTGTGAATGGAGGCGCGAGTGACTCCATGAAAGTGGAAATGAAGTTTGATTCAGAGGGTTAACATGAAGAAAGATAAAAACGAATATCCAGCCTCACTTGATGCAGCAGTATCGATACAGAACTGAAAAATACTTGCGGGAAAGACGATAGAGTGCTTTGGATGTCCCGTTTTCTACCGCAAAGAAAACGTAAGTGACTGCCATTCCAACTCGAAATTCCTGCGCACATATGTGGCCAAAAGTGAAGTTACGGCACTTGTAGTGAAAATAACTTCTCTCCCCAGTTATAATTAATAGAGATACGAATTTTTTTAATATAAGTTCTCTGTTTTACATTGTATTCATAATCTGATACAAAAATAAATCGTTCCGTTGAATGCAAGTTTATGATGTGCTTAAAGTATAAAAGCAGATATGTTCACATATGTGAGGTCAGAGCGAATACGAGCCTGTTGATTATGCTTCATTAACTCTTATGATGGAACTAGATAATCGTATAGTAGGTTTTTGTTTTATCAGTGCTATACTGACCATCACTGTTTTACCCACAAGCATTCACACCGCTTATCTCCCAAGGAGAACATTTTCACTAGACATTTTATCGTCAGCCGATTTGCGCCAAAACCATTTGAAATCATTCCGTCAGTATCAGCAGTCAAAATTTCGCTGAAGGTCACCTTCCCCATAAGCGAAACAGTTCAAAAGCCTGATCAGGAATCTAAACAGACTAATAGCGTTATTATCACGAATACGTTTTGCAAGAATAATGAAAAGTCAGACACTAGTATTGTTGAACGTCAACTTCCTTCAGTGATCCTCAATCTTATTTAAGGAAAATTTTATTTTTGCAGCTCAGCAATATTTTTACTCTGTCAAAATTCACGAAATTCAGTATCAATGAGATCATGCAAAATGGAAACAGTAGTCCTTTCTTCATCCACGAGACAATCACTCGGTACTGGTACAAACAAACACAGGCACATGCATGTATGCTCACTTACACATACAATACACACACTATATACATACATACATATACATATATATATATATATATATATATATATATATATATATATATATATATATATATATATATATATATATATATATATATATATATATATATATATAGCGTGTGTGTGTGTGTGTGTGTGTGGCATGTGTGCATTTGTATGTATGTATATATATCATGCTTTCTTTACTGACTACTAATTCGTCAGTCATTTACCTTGCCTCCAATATTGTCTATATAAGGGACGCTAAGTTATTTTTTACTATTTATATTATTGATAAGTACAGCATTAAAACTTAAAATATCTTTTATTGCCTTATTTGTCTTCTTTCTATAACTGAGGTCAGGTCTTCCTTCAAAAGAAATGAATATTTATGCTATAGTACGGCCGTTATTCCAAAATGGTTTATCTTGCTTATTGGTCTTCACATGTAAGTGAGAGTTGATTAGTGTTCCTGTTTTGCAGGAGAAACCATTTCTTTACATCTATGAACCTTCTTCCTACTTTGCTCAGGAACCAAATGGGTAACTAGATGTCACTGCAGACTACGCGAGAGTCTACCTGCTGCTAATAGATTATGGGCCTTGTGATTGCGAGCCTTCCGTGGCAACAGTAAGTTGTTGGTGCTACTGATAGAATCCAAGTTCTCGTGGTGGTAGAAGTCTTCAAGGGCTTTGGAGTCAGGCAAGACTGAAGAAGGCCTTAGAAAGTGGAAGAGAGAACTCTACTGGCAAGATTACATAGTTCAAGAAGGAGAGGAGGTGAGGAGAGGGTGGAGCAGCATATTCTAATACGGCTTTTGGCAGTGAACGGAATAGGCCTTGCCCTCCGGGTAGGCGTTTGAATGTGGGGTGACGGAGAGACCGAAGGTTGGGCAAGACAAGTTTCTTGGGCAACGGCATTTAGGGTTGACGAGTGATGTTCCTCCTCCCAAACTGACTTCCTTGCACGGGGCATCCTCTGCACATAAGGGCAGCTGCAGGAGATACAGAAAACAAGGGATTAGTGGTCGGCAGAGATATCAGTATGACTGTAAGTTCTGGATGAATGAAAGTTATTAAAAATACTAAGGTTAATTTCAGCTTCAATGGATTTTAATTGGGCTGTAAGTCAAGAAGAAATCAAAGGTTTATGAGATGACCACAATATCTGCACTGTTGTGAGTGATGGTTTAAACATAAGTGATTAAGAGCTAAAAGAGATATTATCATGGCTGTAAGTGATGGAGAAAACAAAGAACTTAAAGTTGCCAGAGATGTCAGTGTGACTATAAGTGATGGAAAAGTAAATGATGAAGTACTCAGATTCAATACGCTGAAAGTGGTGCAGAGATCAAAGGATTAAAAGCTGAAAGAGATACTGATAGGGCGAGAAATGATGAAGCTACAGAATTTAACTCTAAATAGATGTCAGCGGTGTGAGTAAAAGGTGGAGGAACCAAAGGATTAAGAGCTAGCAAGGATATCAGCACGGTTTTAAATGACAGAGAAACCAGAATCAAGAGCTGGCAGATTATATGTTTGAGTGTGGTGAAAATGAAAACGTCGGTTTGTAAACTAAGCGCTTTATCAGTAGGGATATGAATGACTGATATACCAGGGGAACAAAGCTTAGAAATATCAGAATGGCTACATGTGATGGAGAAACTAAAGGATTTTGGGTGGGAAACTATCATAAAGCGAAGGAGAAAGGGAGAGAGATTAAAATCTGGCAAAGATATCATAACGAATTTAAGTGAAGGAGAAAATCTAAAGATTTAAGAACTGAAAGAGATATCAGTATGGATGTTCGTGATGGAGAAACCAGAAGATGAAGAGCTAAAGGTGATACCAACAGGGGTGTCCATAAGTGAGATACCAAAGGACTAAGAGCAAAAAGAAATCAATATGGCGGGTAATGATGGAAAAGTCAAAGGACGGAGGTGAACATAAGTGCGCCCGAATGTCAAAATGGAGAATTGTTTTCTTTTTTATCACTGATTTGTATAGATATAAATTATGGAAGATCTTCAACCACAACAAAAAAGTCATTTCCAACGACACTAAATGCACAAAGTTCTGGGAGGACTACAACAGAGACGAAAAACAAAGGTAAAGGAGAGAACAGCGTTTCGAGGTGAGATTTATTTTACTAAAATGAAAAAGCGAGACTAAGGGAACAGTGAGAAGCTTTGATGGTAATGTCACAGCTTCCAAGGGTGACTGTTGAGACATCGAGAAAAATAAGGCATTCTTGATTAACCAAGCGTCAAAATAAATACTATCACCAAAAGCAGCCACGTAAAAACCCCATAAACTGACAAAAGGTCGAGAATTAAGATATCTTGTATCTCCCACTCTACCAAATGAAATAAAGACAAAAATTAAGCAAGATATTGAAGAGGCCTTGGAAGAGAAGAGGAAAGGAATGAAGAAGCTGAGGTTCATAGAAAACTTCGGGGAAAATGATTACGACAGGGATCTTGAAACAAAGGATGCGTGTATAATAATGAAAACCAGGCTGAATCTGTTGGACTTGAAGGCTAACTTCCGGGGTAAATACAAGGACGAAGTTTGTGATACCTGCAGACCCTGAAATCCCCTAACAGAATACTGGGGGAATATATAAGACTAGCCTTGAAAATTGAGACTTGTTAACCTGGGAAGCGCTCGTTTTCAAAGCCAATGGCATGGCACTGCCTCAGTTAAAAAAAATGATGAAAGGGCGAGGGTTAAAAGTAAAGTAGAAATTTACTGACAATATTTGGTAATAATTACGTTAGAAACACCTCTAACTTTTTGTGGTTCTTATTGCAGAAAAGGGTATGGTCAAAGATTATAATAAACAGTACGATGTAGTGTTAAATAAAGTAAAGCTAAAGATATTTAAAATCGTAAAAAACATATGAATTCAGTATCAGTTTAAATAACATATAATAATAAACAGTATGAAAGAGAAAGGGTATAAAGTAAAACCGTACCAAGTTCAAAAGCTCTGCACCTCACGCGAATAGTGTAGTGTGACCGCAACTGTGGTTGCGGAATGAGCGCTTAGGAACAGGAACCAGGAATCATCAAAGAAATTGGTCTTAGAAAGTGACGATAAACTGAGAACATAATTACATATAAAATCAGCCAAGTATAGAAAAATATCCTCAGCACAAAATTTAATAATCAGAGAACCAACACCATAAAGGAAAAAAGTAAAAAAACCCAAAATGAACGAGGTCAGAAATAGAACCTTAGCAGAAACGATCACAGGAAGCAAAAATACATTCAGAAAATGAGATACCAAAAATCAACCAAGCATCTCGAGAGAGAGAGAGAGAGAGAGAGAGAGAGAGAGAGAGAGAGAGAGCGCGGATGCGGAAGATGGAGGATTTGAAGGGAAGCCCGACGCCAACAGAGGAGTCACTTACCATGGAGCAGACGTGGACGGTTGCCATGATGAGTTCTCCGTCGACCACATCCTCCACCATGTCATCCTGAAGGTGAGCCATAGGTGGAGGACAATAGCAGTGGATTCGGTGGTGTTCCCCTGCCATCATGAACGTAGCCTTGTTGAAGATGTAAGCGGCTGTGTAGGCTGTTTCATCGCGGTTACACACATGAATGGAGGGCGGCGACCCGCAGAACTGTTGGGAAAATAAGAGAGCAATTATTAGAGATAAGCTGCTGAGAATCATAAATATAAGAAATCAGCTGGAAATGAGAAAATAATGGCTAGTTATTATTTAAGGAAATTGCGGGCAAAAAAAGGCATAACAACGTACTCGGAAAAGAGCTCAAAACTGAAAAATAAGTACTTATATATATATATATATATATATATATATATATATATATATATATATATATATATATATATATATATATATATGTATATATATATATAATATATATATATATATATATATATATATATATATATATATATATATATATGTGTGTGTGTGTGTGTGTGTGTGTGTGTGCGCGCGTGTGTGTGTTCTGGAAAATGAGCGGACAATAGGTAATAGAAAATAGTTCGACCATACAAAATAAGTAATAGTTAATGAATTAATAAAAAAAAACTTTTAGAAAATAAGAAACAAAAAAATTAAATTAACAGAATACTGTTGAAAATGCGAAACAATAAAAAAAGTAATAGAAAACTATTTGAATATGTAATAGAAAAACGAAGCCCTGCCAAGGGAGCTTCACTCATGGTGGTGCCGTGCTCGGTTGCAGGGCTGAGCACGGGCTATAAAGGCTAACGGCCCTGATTGCAAGAACTGTGAGAGTGAAACTTGCAACTCACCTTAGCGGTCTTGTGCAAACGCTGGGGGTGTAAGGGTCTTGATAAGGCTCGAAAGCCGACCGAAAATGTAACAGAAATATAAAGAGCAAATCATAAGCACATGAAAGTGCTGATGTGTTTAATTTTTGAAAAACAAAAATTTATCTTAATTTCATGCAATATAACAAGTGTGTTGAAATGCGATGGTTTTCTGTTTGCTTTTACTAGATTCACACAAGATGTGAGGTTGCAAAAACTCTGATCATACGCTCTTCCTTCCCACGTCATGCAAGGTCGGTAGCAATGTCCTTCCCAAAACAAAAAACTTAATTTTGACCTTTTTCAACCAATGTAAATCTTGTGACACCATTCGGTTTTGTCTGTTTGAAATTCTCGGCTCCTTCTAGAATCTTTCCCTTGAAACCAACGCTGTCTGAGTGGTTGTATTGAAAGAAAAACGGGTATGATATTAAGCTCACATGCGGATATCATTTAAGTGTTGTTTAAAGATGACATAAAGAAAAAACATCAGCTGAGAAATAAGACTGGCCAACATCATAAAATCTTGTTCAGGTTTCACTCTGCCAAGAAATTCAGGCCATCGAAAAAGTCGTCAAATGAAACGTGGAAAGGAATACGAGACTCGACTCCGTTGCTGGCTACCACGACATACACTGAAGTGAGGCAATGTCCTCTTTCAAAAGCAACAGTTGAAACGATGCCTGAAACATGTGATCAAACTAGAACGATAGTTGGTTTTTCTTTTATTTGATTATTTCATTTTACATTATTTTATTCTTTTCTTTTTGGGCAAGTTCTTGAGAGACTCAATCATCTACATTCCATAAGTCTTGTTTTAAGATACTCCTTCATCGCAAACACTCAATTTAGTGTTTTGTTTTTCTTCTTGTTTGAAATTGAAAATATCTGGTGACAAGACCTTAATCCCTCGTGTTAGAAGGGGAATAAAAAATCGCTTGTCACCAGTTCTCCCAAAAATATCTCTCTTCTCTTTCTGTCCCTCACCTTATCTATCTATAACATCTGCCTCGGGCCGTTTATCTCTTGCCAGTCTCTCTCTCTCTCTTTAGGTATTCAACCTCCATAGGTTAGAGAAAGAAACTGACAAAATATTTAGAGAAGACTAAACTGATTTTAGAAAAGAAACCAATAGCAACTTCGGACGTCTTAGAGAAAAGCCAGGGGAACGGGGAACTTGCCCCACGTCATAAAAATAGTTGATATCCATTGAGCTACCGGCCACACTCATTTCCTGCGGCGCACTACTCATGTGTTTCAGGAAGTTTGAGTCATCGTTTTTTGCCAATATCTTTCAAATCAATCGACTGATTAGTATGGTACTTTGAAACAGAGTTTCTCACACCCTCCCCTAATTTTTTATCAAAAATTCCATGTCCAAAGACAGATTTTAAAGACACCGTACTCTTGAATTTTAGGACATAGCCAAACCTAGCCAGTCAAGATTTACGAATTCATTCGGATAAGCACTCTTGGGGTACTATCCCCCCCAACACCCACCCTTCCTCATTCTTTAAACCTCAATTCCCCGTATGTCATTTCATTCATCTCTCTCTCTCTCTCTCTCTCTCTCTCTCTCTCTCTCTCTGTTGTCGCAATATTTGTTACGTAATGGAATGTTTTCAGGCACATTGCAATTATCCAAGTGATCAATGTAGGAGGCAATGAGCTAACGACCTACTTGGTTATACAGAATTTAGGGGTTTCCGGAATCTTTGTAGTTGATGAATGAAATGTCGGGTTAAAAGATGGAGTTTATTATCACTTGTGTACCCGGTAACTACAGAAAAGATGGTCTCGTCGCTGTTCAGAGTTATGGCTCACATGTTGAAATGTCCCCGTGGATGCAGAAATGCATTTGCTATACGCCTTCTTTAAGTTTATAGCCGGGAGAAGCTGCCCAAAAATTAAGAATAAATATGAATAGGTAAGAAATTGCTTATGGTTGTATTTCACGGTCATATATGTATGGGGATAAGGGAAAGATAAAACTAATTTATTGACATATATCTATGATATCGTGTACATTGTCTCAAATGGTTATGAACTGCTCTGTGTTTTTAACCAATTATTTTTTATTATATATGTAGAGCAGTGTATTTAGAATAAACGTGAAATAACTTTTCATCACAAGATACTCAGGACAAGTTCAGTAGTTACCAAGCTCGTATGTCCGAAAGCGTCAATCAGTTTGCTGGCTACCCCATCAAGTTCAAGAGTAAAGTGCCGGAAAAAAACTGAATTTGTTACCAAAAATGAATGGAGGATGTGAAACACACTGTTGCAAAGTAACACACCAATCCATCAATTAATTTGGAAGATATTGGTAAAAACGATGACTCAAACTTCCTGAAATGCAAAGTAGATTTCATGAATGAGGAAGAAGCGAGCGAAGGTTCGAGCATTGAAGGACGACACTGACTTCGTCACCTTTCTTTCCTTTTGGATATTTTTCGCTCCTTTCTTTGTCCTTAACTTCATCGACAGAGAGCGAGAGGGACAACAAAAACCTCAGGTTTTTCAAGGGTAGAGAGACTACACATTTTTAAGCACAGAGAGAGAGAGAGAGAGAGAGAGAGAGAGAGAGAGAGAGAGAGAGAGTGTGTGTGTATGCCTCAACTGGGACATTTTGAGTAAAATAAATTACTTGTTAACAGGCAGACAGAGAAAGAAAAGAAGGGAGGGAAAGAATAAAAAGACAAATCACTTTTGCATACACACACATACAGAGAGAGAGAGAGAGAGAGAGAGAGAGAGAGAGAGAGAGACTCCTGCGTCGGCAGTGCCTTTTTTTAAAAGGGAAGAAGCCACTCACTTTCAGCGCCTTCTTATGGAAGGAATTAGTTCATCGAGCGAGGGGGAGCGGGCCCAAAGGCGAGGCATCCTCCTGTATTCAATGGAGGAAGCCATACCAAGGTACTAGAGCGACTCAAAACGATATTGGCCCACCTTCACTCACTTACCTGTCGTCGCCCTAAAATATGTAGTGGCGTGGGACGAGTCTAACAAAAAATGGAATTGAGAAATGGGAATAAAAAACATATCGTGTAGCAAATGGTAGGATGATCCACTTACTATCACTATTGAACCAAGGAACCCCTGTAACGAGGCTATAATATCGAGAATTAAAGCCATAATAGTGTTAAAAATATTTATGCACAGAGTTAAGAATTAACACTATTGTGGCTTTTAATTCTCAATCACTTTTATTGTTATCGTTGACCGAGAAGACGGGGATGAGCAGATGGCAGAATAATAATAATAATAATAATAATAATAATAATAATAATAATAATAATAATAATAATAATAATAATAATAATATATGAAGGGAGTAAACCCTCTTTTAAACAGGTCTTATTAAAAAGGATGGCTGTTTTATGCGAATTTATCTTAAATAGTGTCTTTTCTATCTTCCTTATGATTCGCTTTTCAGGCTCAGCAATGTTAGTCAGCAACTGGCCGATATTCATGTTGGAAAAGGATAGTGTGCGGAATATGGGAAGTCTTTTATTAAAATATCCAATCAGAAATCGTTCTTCTATATCGGCCAGTTGCTGACTAACATCGCTGAGCCTGAAAAGCGAATCATAAGGAAGATAGAAAAGACACTATATAAGATAAATTCGCATAATACAGCCATCCTTTTAATAATAATAATAATAATAATAATAATAATAATAATAATAATAATAATAATAATAATAATAATTTTATTATTTTCTTTTTTTGGTCTATCATACACCTTTTCTCTTGGAGGGATCACTTCCGAGGCTGTCTTCTGTTTCTCTGTAAAATGAGGTTGTCAGTCTGATGAGCCTTGCTTTAGACCCAAGTCAATCGATTAACTACCGTGAATCTAACTCACTGATCAGGTCAACAGGAAGCAATTCGTTCTAAACGGAGTAGGTCAAGATGAGACAACAATGATGTTACAAAAGCAAGTTTACAGAACTGGCGAGATAAATATTATTATCATTATTATTGTGTGGGCACACAAAAGCTAAAGCTCTTCGCAGACGATTGCAGATGTAGAGTTTCCTTCAGTGAAGTATAACTATACTGTAAGTGTTGACCCCTAAGTCGTGTAACATATAGCAGCAAAACTGAAGAGCACTTTCATCATTAGAAGCCTTTTTTGTTATTCTAAATATACTAATATTAATCTTATACCTAGTTTACGATATTTTTAGACCATACATTCATTCCTTTATTGGTCCTGTAAAAAAAAGACTGTAGGTTTGTATATCTCGGAAAAATTGACTACCTTTGTTAAGAAACATAATTTCCTTAATACCTGTAGATTTAAAATCACAAGAGTATAGTAACGGTTGGTAGTAATAATAGGAATAAAGAATTTTTCCCTTAAAATGAAATGTTTATCATTAAAACGAGTCTTTTCTTGAACTTTTTAAGGACAAAGGTCATCCGGATGGGTGGGCAACTCAAGGCTATTTTCTAATCCAATTCCGAAGCAGGAAAAAAAAATTGTTGTTGTATCTGGTTTGAAGAACAGCATAAAAAATAAATATCACTGTAAAATATATGTGACGGCAAAAATATTTTGTTTGTTTATACAACAAATTTTATAGTATATACTAAGAGGAAAGTAATGATAATGTGTATGTGTGTTTATGAAAGTTTTTCTTTTACAAAAATATATGATGATAAAATCTTTACATGCTTTTATATCAGCATGAGTAAATTATCTTTAAAAATAAAGTAATATACGAAAAAAGAGATAGAAAAACAAACTTTCCATATAAACCCATGTTTCCTACTCCCAGAGTTCATGTCTGTACTTTTTGTTTTCTTTCATCACTTTTTTTTTTTTTTTGAGAAACAAAGATCAAACGGGACTTTGGTCTCCGCCTTAAGGACAAGCCTCGTCAACCCGACAGCAGAATGATACGGGGGCCATCTTTTTACTCAAGGAAAAATGAACATAATAGCGTGCTCAAAAATGAAACATGCTTTGAAAAAGTATGGCAATGCTACTTTCAGTTTACAAAGGATCTCTCGCGCTCTCTCTCTCTCCTACTCTCTTATACACGAACAAACAAGCACACTCAGATATATATATATATATATATATATATATATATATATATATATATATATATATATATATATATATATATATATATATATATATAGGAATGTTATATTTAATTAAAATCATTATATATATATTTCTTTATGAATATATGCAATGGAATGTTATATTCAATTAAAATCATTAGATCTGTTTAACTCCTGTTGACCTGTTGACCTTTCTATGTAATGGTCCTTCTAACCCTGGGTGGGTTCGTTGGGACACAAGATCTCTTGACTACCTACTGTAGTTAGTTCCCTGATCACTCTTCTCTGACCCTTCTCAGTTCGCAATATGATCATTTGTGCTTGTATTGTGTTTGAAGATGTGCATATATTAAGAGAGAGAGAGAGAGAGAGAGAGAGAGAGAGAGAGAGAGAGAGAGAGAGAGAGAGAGAGAGAGAGAGAGAGACTTTATAAATTGAATATAACATTCTATATATATATATATATATATATATATATATATATATATATATATATATATATATATATATATATATATATATATATATATATATATATATAATGATCATATTATGAATTGAGAAGGGTCAGAGAGGAGTAATCAAGGAACTAAATTACAGTAGGTAGTCAAGAGATCTTGTGTCCCAACGAACCCACCCAGGGTTAGAAGGACCATTACATAGCAGCGAAGGTCAACAGGTCAACAGGAGTTAGGATCACAGATCTGCTGCGACCAGGTGGAAGAATCTCCTGAAGACTGCGAAGCAAACGTTCATTGCACATACACATTCAGGCCCCCTAAAGAAAGGAAGAAGCCTGTTTCCCGAAAGCTAATGATTTTAATTGTTAACAAATGGTGTATGTGTAACGTCTAAAATATATAAGCTATTCATGACATAAAAACGACAACAAGAAAGTGTCTCCGCATCCGTTATGAAAACAACGAGAAATTATCGTGTTGCTTTGTTACTATTACTCTTGTGGGGCATACGTGCTTACGTTACCAACCCAAAAAGTTCCTTTCATAACTGGCGGCAGCCGACGATTTCGCCAGTAATAAGGATACGGCCGCCGCCTGCTCTAGTGAAAATTTATGGAGAAAAAATTAAGAAAAAGTGCCTTTAAACCGAAACTATTCTCTCTCTGTTATGAAATGGGCAATGGTTCAAGTTTCAATCTTTATTACCAGGGGGATAAGTAAAAAACAAATTCCCCGGTCATCCCTACTCTAAGGCTCTGCTACTCAAAATCCCAATGAGCTCCAACAAAATAAACTCGTTGTATACGAAAAAAAATTATAAATAAGGCACCCCTTTAAAGTAAAAAAAAAAAAAAAAAGAAAGAAAGAAACTTTTGAGTACCTTGACGAAAACTGTTCCAATTCAGTCCGGAAGCTCTTGGCCAGAACCCTTTTACATTTTCAAGTTTGTCCAAATCCTAACCAAAGCTTAAGCAATCATTAGCAGGAGTAGTGTTGACAGAAAATGTCACAAACTGCCCTGTACAAGACACTCACTTACGCCCCAGTTAAAAACTTTGACTAAAAATAAAAAAGGTTTTATGTTAATCCTGACGCGCCTTTTCAGCATCGTGTACTGACATGTGAAGAAGACTCCCAACCTAATCACGCGATAAGCTGTCAATCGCTAATAGGTAGACCAACTCTCTAATGACCATCGGACGCTGCTAATTGGCGCAATTCTCACTAATGAAGCGGAAGCGCTGATTACCAGGGCCGCTCTAATTTCCTCAACGTATCCAAGACACCATCTCACCTCCTGAAGGAGGTAATCGTCTCTTTGAATGGTGCATAAGCAATGCCTCCGTCACTTACATCATCTTCGAGCATGCCCAAGATAGCAGCCATAGAGAGCAAATCCTTACTATGATTAATTACCTGCAACATAGTTCTTCCACTGGCGCTTCTCTCTTTATTCTCCGCTTCTTAGTAAGCCGTTCGAGTTAATGAGGTCGACCTTCCTCAGTTTTTTCCCCACTAATTTTCCCTTGGACTCTCGACTCTTATTATGGTCATTTTTCTTGCTAATATTTCTATTGAAACAACTTATTTCTTCTTATTATTATTAATGAGCATATGCTCTTAAAAACAGCCCAAAAACCCATGAACTCTCAACAAATTTCTGCAAAACAAAATTCCTTTAAGTTCCAGCAGGAAGCAAGATTAAAACAAGGCTAGGATTACACTATACATACGTTATATACATATATATATATATATATATATATATATATATATATATATATATATATATATATATATATATATATGTGTGTGTGTGTGTATACACACACACACACACACACACACACACACACACACACACACACATATATATATATATATATATATATATATATATATATATATATATATATAGTATATACTGTATATACAGTATATATGTGTGTGACTATGTTTATAAATCATATGACTATAACAAACAGGATGGAAATTTTGTTGCTCAGTACATTTCTTTTTACCCCTCCAATATTTTCGTCCTTCACACTGTCATTTACATGATCCTCCTTTAAATTATTATTTATTAAAGTTTTGAGTTGCCGTTTCATTCATCTACTGTATATAGTTCTAAATTCACAAATATGTCCCTAGTACCTATGAGGGTTGATGAGTTTCCCCGTCAATAAACCTTCTAACTTTGATATTGCCTCTTGACTTAGTCTTTGAGTTTTTTTTGCCTGCAATTGAATCTTCTTTCAGAGATCATCCCAATTAACTTTTAGACGGGTTCAACTTTCCCAATTTGCTTTTTTCATTTGTTGGATCCTCCCCTATTTATGGATTTTATGAGAGGCCATTTTTATGTATTCCTTTACAGCTTTATATTCCTTTTCCTCTTTGCATTTACTTTGGAAGTATCCCTCTCTCTGTGAATGTCATCTACGGAGATCTATCTTTCTTTTCTTTCCCCATGTTGAACAACCACACGCATTATTACTTTCGCTGAACCCTGTAGGAATGACTAACGTTCCTTTGGATTCTTCCCACCTAGCTGTCCATCTTCTTTAATTTTACATTGCCTTATTTTCCATTTCCTGTTAGCAACAAAAGATTCTTCGGGTAGCCCAAGCAGAGAGTCCAAGTATGACTCGGTGTCTTAGGTTAATATCCTTTACACATCCTGTAAGTTTCTTAATAATATGTGAACTTAAACTATGTCCCATGTGTATCAACTCTGTAAGAAATTTGGTGGAGCATAGGCTCCTCTTAATGTCAATGATTTCCTTTGCTGCTTAATCCAAAAAGACTGTCTATTCTGCTATAATATCACATTTCCTTGCAAATTTTAGTCATGACGAAATCAAGAAAATCCAGCTATCTGAGCGACCTTTGATATCCTCAAGACTTGCATCCGGTGGAAACCTCTCTTCACTCTCATACTTCTTTAAATTTCAAAATTATTCGAGTATTTCTGCAATATTTTACCGCATTTCAAATACCAAAGCTTTAAGGTACCACAGGAGTACAATTTGTCTTACAGGTAAGGTCATTTTAATTATATAAAAGATCTTGTGCATGACATATGTTTACGTTTACTCTTTAGAGTTTCAAGGGAAGAATGGTTTATAAAAAGAACCAAGTTTGCTTTTATTTATTAATATATCTCCTAACTATTATCTATTGTACTTCACCTGTTGCCGATCAGAATAAAAAAGCAAAACGTAAACTACACTAACGTACCTTGTACTGATCTGATCCCATAGTGACTGAGTGGCCATCCTGCGGATCCCAGTGCAGACTGCAAGTTCCCTCTCTCCTGGGACACCTACAGAACTGTCGAGCGCTCACCCCGTAGGCGTTAACCTGAAGGTAACCGCACGCTGATCCACTGCGGCAGTAAGCCAAGTCCAAATCTTCCTGCAGGAGATAATGGGAAAGTCTTATAAACTGTTATGAATCATTCTTTTCTTTCTGTTTCATTCACGAGAAAAAAACAACTTGAAGTACTGTACTGCATTAAATGAATTCCATAACAAGAAATGGAAGGAACTTTTTAGATTGCTACAGGTATAATTTCCTCACGTTTTGGTTTAGTCAAGGACGACAGACGAATAAGATACGATATCAAATTATGAAAATAAAACGAATTTTCAATTTCAAAAACTCTTGCAAACATTATTCCCGTACGTTTTAATCAACTGAAGAGTTAATGCAAGGAAAAAGGCAAATAAAAAAAAAAAAACATCAGCTCAATTTAAACTGGAGCCCAATGTCGACAAAACCTTCTGCAGGGATTTTGCCAACAAAACCTCCCTATCGAGTCAGTTTAGAGATCAGTAGAAATCGCAAACGATTATTTGCGTGGAGATTAATCAGCGACGTTGGAGGCTTATGCGATGGTTCTGATTTGAAGTGACATTATTATTTCCTTCATTACATGTCTTTCATTGTTAGGGAGTGCGCTGCACGTTGCACGTTTGGTAAGTTAGAATTTTGGAACTAAGAAATCTGCTTACTGTAACGTAATTAAAAACTTTATATTTTTTGAAGAGAACGCCCTTGGTGAAGCCAAGAAAAGTCATTCTATAGACTAGACGTGTTCTTGGTGTGTCGTTTTTTCCCTGGCGGCCACATGCTAAGATCGACCACGAGGCTTTAGGTAATTATAGCAATTGTAATCCAATTTAATCGACGCCCATCTCAACTATTGTGTTGAATTATAATGTGTTGCGAAGTAGCACAGCATTGGTGAGCCTGATGGACAAAATTCTAGGCTCTACTGAACAGTGATTTAAGTGGAATTGTAGCAAACTTAACGCAATTTTTGTGTCTTGATTCAGCCCACGTGTTCCAGAATCCTGTCTTTGTTCCTTGGTTCAGTTCATATGCTATCAAATTTAAAGTAACCTTTCAGTAGCTGTGAGGCAAGGGGCTGAGCATCTTAGTAGATATCTTCGTCCGCAATTTTGTGGATTGTGATTTTGTGATTCCTTGCTTCACGACTTCGTCGTCAGTAGATTTTGTAAACCCAGCTATAGCTTGGATTAACGTAAAATCATTGTAAATTTGCATATAATATTTCCTGTTAACGTAGTATTATATAGCTTGGGTATGTATTTTGTGCTGTACTTTATTTTTGTAGTAAAATCAGAAAATGTACTCGCATTTGGTGTAGCTACCACCCTGTAGTGCTGGTTCAGAGCCATAGTCTGTGAACTTCGTATCCTCGCCCAGAACAACGGCCACGAACCCTATTATATAAATCGAGAAAAATTCTCAACTTTTGTTTCAAATTGTTTATTGTTACTAGCCCATCCCCCAAGTGGCTTGTGAGCGCATTCCAAAATTGTCTTGACTTGAACTGAATTTTTAATCATATTTTCAAGTGAATTACAAGTCTTAATGAAATTGTCTACATAAAAGTGCTTTACGAGCTCATCGCTACCTCCTTCTGCAGATGAGTTTGTAAGGTAGGGCCTCGGGTTACACCAAATACGACTACTTTGAATTCAAAGGTGGTAATTTTGGATGAATTTTCTGGCTACAGAAAACGTGCATATTTGGTGTCTTTGGAGTCTAGGATAACGCGGTGAAACACCTAAGAAATATTGGCTGTTACATCATAAGGCTTGGACCTGAATCTTAATAACAAATCAAATAACACTTCCACCAAGTTAGGGCCGGCATATAGGCCCTCATTAAGTGACCACCCACCACTTTCCTTTGAAGAAGCATTAAACACTACTCGGAGTGGTGTGGTCGCACTTTCCTTAACAAACGCAAAGTTAGGCATATAATAGTCCTTGATGACTGGGCTTTGCCTTTTTCAAATGAACCTATTATCTACTGTATATACGTTTGGATCACATCGGAATATTGCTGATGGTACATGGGATCACAACTGAAACGAGCTCCTATTGATTTCAAGTGAGCAATTGCAAGCTTATAGTTGGTAGTCGGCCTCTGGCAATCACGGAATGGCAGACTAACCTTAACCTCGCGAGGTTTGTTTAACGCTGGTCACAACTTGTTGCATTGCAGTGTGGTGTGCAACAGTAAGTTGCTAATCAGGCCGAACGCTCAGCGTGTCTAATCTCCACCATTCATAATCAGTCTCTTGAACTCTACATCAACATAATCATATCAACCCAGTCAGCCCACTGGCAGTCTCCCTAAGGGGAACCCATACACAAAATAACTTTTTAACCCATACACAAAATAATTGAAATATTCAGCGCCAATCAAAATTTGCACATCTTCAAGTGTGTCACTCTCAACCTAATGATCAGCAAGTGTTATGGCCTTTCTGTTCCAAACGCTCTCTTACATTCATCAGCCTGATGTTGTGAATGGGCGTGTTTACGTTATCATGAACTAACAACCATACCCTCAGGATTCGTTGGCCTATTCTCAGCCAGCGCGCTACTAAGTTAAACTCCCCCTCAATCATGTCAGTTGCAAAGGGTGCAATATTCAGTGCAACCTTTCTGACGATGGGGAGGTCTAATTCAGTGGTCAAACGGCTACAAATAAAGCTCCTGTGGTTTCTGGTGTCGAAAAATATTTGGGTCACCCATTCCTTATTATTATCACCACGAATGGTAGCTGAAGCGGTAGGCATTACAGTAGGTGGCAAGTCCACGCTTCTAGGAGAATTCAGTAGTCTAGAATTAACAAATGGTTTCTCTTCTGATTTGTTACATTGATTGTTTATATTATGCTTTCTCTCCGGGCTTTCTTTTTGCTGGTTTTGAGTCTGAGTGGTGGCTTTAGACGTAAGGTTGGGTCTAGGAACGATGTTACTAGGTGAAGCTACGTTAAGATTCTGATTAGATTTTATGTTATTGGAACAAATGAGGCTATGATGACGTCCTCCATAAATTTTGCAATTTTGGTTACTATGGCACTCATGACAACGATGTCCTTTTACAAGGCAATTGAAACACTGTTGATTTTGCATTAAGACCCTCTTACGGTCGTTGACAAAATTTCGACAATCATTCGCGGAATGCCCTTTGTTGCAGAAGGGGCAAGATTTAACGCCAGTCCCATCTGATGGCTGTTGGGTCTTAGGCTTTGAGGAGTTCGAAAATGGCGTCATAATCGCAACGTCCCTCAAAGTATGAATGTGGAAGTCTAGAGCGTCATACAGTTCGATTACTGAATAATCTGACTTACGCAAAAAGTTGACAACTTGAGGATAGACTCCCCCCACTCCCCTTCCCCGCGACAAGCTTCTTGTCCACTAAGTTAAGTATTATCCCTTCCCCGCCTAACATGGGACTAAGTTTGTGAATTTGTCCAACACAATAGTAAGCTCGATTCAGAACTTTTTGAGGCTTTCGTGCTCAAAGGTAGGGGTACGCAAATCCACGAGGCAATTGAATAACAGAGCTTATGTCTGTTGTGAGTTACCATATAGCTTGTCTAATAACGGATTGCTACATCATAGTTCGTCGCGGTGATGCTCAGTGACTTTTATCAACCTAAGTGGCTCATCATCTAACATGCTAAGTAAGTGTGTGAGCGTGGTGATCAGATTTAGCTCTGAACAGCTGTAAACATAGACATCGAAAAGCTGTTTGAATGCTGCGTACCCACTCTTACCCCCTTTAAAGGCAGGTAATTTAATCTCCCTTAATTTCCCTGAGGTTGATAAGTCTAGGAAAGCTGCGAGTCTCACCTCAAGGGCGCGTTCAGCAGCTCCAGCATCGCTGAGTGCATTGCACACACCTTCATTAGAGACATCCTCTAACTTAACACCAGATTTAAAAATGTCGGCAAGTTCTTCATGATCTCGGCCGATCTTTTTAATGAGGTCCCGATACTTTTCTACAGGTTGAGCCTGTAGCAGTTCTCGGTTCGAATCTTTAACATAATGATCAAGGAGAGTTATAAGGGCTGTTACTTTAGCTGCCATTTTGACTACGTTAATAGTTACACACTCGGGTGGTGCAAATCCCTGCGTTACGTTAAAACGATTGCGTTATCTCGCAAGTTGCCACTGCAGATACGAAGTCCACAGACTATGGCTTCGAACCAGCACAAGTACATTTTCTGCTTTTACTAAAAAAATAAACTACAGCACAAAAAACATACCCAAGATATATAATACTACGTTATTAGGAAAAATTATATGCAAATTTACAATGATTTTACGTTAATCCAAGCTATAGCTCTGTTTACAAAATCTACTGACGACGAAGTCGTGAAGCAAGTAATAACAAAATCATGAACCGGTATGAAAACCGAGAAAAATTCTCGACACCCGAAGTTTAAATAGGTGGATATTAAATAGAAGAATAGGGGTGACTGAAGTATGCGGTCGGAAATTTTACCCTCCGACGCACTAGTTCTTAGTCACAAAGATGGAGTTGGACTTAGGTCAGTCTGGCCTGAAGGGCAAAAGCAACAAACATCAAACAGAAGGTTTAGCAAGGTTCGGTTGGGTTTCTTTACAGTTTTATTACAATATTAAACATCTTAAAAGTAACAACTACTGAGCTAACGGACCACACAGCCTAAACACAGTGCACAAATTGAACAAAGGTAAATTTCATTTAACCTCAGAAAAACTCTCAACACTGACTTGAAAAGCTACAATTTCACACTAATCTTACATCTGATTAATTAAACAATACGAATTTTGACGAATTCTGACTACGCCAAACCACGGATGGCGAAAATGCAAGGTGATTACAGAAGCACACTGTACGAACTTTGGCTGAGAAAAACGAGAAGTGTTCGAGACTCCTACCTTCTGCTTGTCGTGCTGCCCCCATAAAAGACAGCAGGACTCACTTTGCATGGTTTCTCGTCACCTCGTATTGGTATGCAAATGATTTACATTGGATATTTTGTTCAAAATCAGTCTTTATTTACTAAAAGGAGAGTTTCATTAGTATACGTGATACTGTTTATGTAAACAATCTCGATGTCAAGAATTCTTCTTCGGTATTTTCACAGAAAGGGGAACCACAGTCTGCTTCCTACTTCTTCTCGCTAATCTGTACGTTGTGAAAAATTGTCGGGAAAAACAGGATCCAATTTGTTTTCCACGAAAGATGCTAATAAGAAGTTAACAAACCGATCACATTAAAAAGAAAATACAGAAAAGAAATAAAGAGATCATTACACGAAATAGTATTGTATCTATTTAAAAAAAAATGACTTTCGAGAGGTCGACCTGAAAGAGCCGAAGACCTGAGAAACCCTCGGTCAAGATCAGGAAAGTTGAACGGTCCAGTCAGATTCTTTTTGATGGTGATTTCGAGAAGTGCGCCGAATGGAAGTAGGTACGTTACTTAAAATGATGTTTGACACGTTGTTATCATAAGAGTTTTGCTCTCATGCAAGGTACAAATACAAATGAAAAAAAAAGAAGGCTGGGCATTGTGTAAACATATCCATACTTCGCAAATAAGTAAAGAAATAAATGGATAAAATTAAACAAAGATATAAGAAAAACAAATATGAACAAAAATTGCAGAAAAATTTAGGTGCCTGGTGCAAGCGTTATAGTTATAATGAACAAATAGGACTTGTTTTATTCATGTCTAAAATAACAGGAGGCGGTAAATCAGAAGCATACCTTAAAAAATGACAGAGTATTGAAGAAAGAAAGGCCCCCGTCCTCAAAGAGAGTTCCCAGAAATGCTGGACAGAGAGAGAGAGAGAGAGAGAGAGAGAGAGAGAGAGAGAGAGAGAGAGAGAGAGAAGAAGAGTAGCACAGGAAGGGCTGTCGTGACGGCCTCTTGATGAGAATCTATTGTAGGACTATGATGTGATATTGAAGTTCTTTCTTTCCTGCCAGGCGCTTCACTTTCCCCTTGGCGATTAGAATGAGCAAGGAATTAAATGAAGGTTTATTTTTTCTCTGGAACCTTCCTCTTTTCGCAGAAAATAAAAAAAACGAAAAAGTAACATCTACTGTATATGTATGTGATACAAATAAATCAACCCACATGCATTTTCAAGACGCAGGAATTTATTCACCGAATATACTTGCTCTTCTACTAAGCAGACTGGAAATTTATATTTATGCATACTTACACATCACCGTATGCAGACATTTAAGCGTAAAAATTATGCCAAAATAATTACTAGCAACGGAAGTGCCAACGGAAAAGAACCTTCGGTTGTTGTTGCAGAACAGACCAGGAACAGAAAATAAAAACTTCTCTTTCACCAAATAAAAAAGATACAAATAAAAGAGATACATGTTCTCAAGCGCTCGAAACGAAACTCGCGGCGGCGTTAAACGTGGGAAGTGAATTATAATACAAAACCGATGGTTACAGATCCTCCTATTCAGCCACGTATGGATGACAATTCAGCTTGCTGAGGGAAAGTAATACCTCAGGTAAAATGAAGGATAAAACTCTGAATATAAATCATATTTTGAAAACTTTAAAATAACACGTCTAAAAAAATTATGGACGGTTCCCTTTGTTTAATATGGAATCAGTGGCGGATTTCCTATGAAACTGAAGCTTAAGCTTCAGGGGCCCCAATCCTGGAGGGGCCTCGGAAGCAACTTTTTTATGAATTAATTTTTCAACAAAATGGATGGTTTTATTTAGAGATTGTTATTAAAGCAAGGCTATTGTAGTGGTAGGGTCAAGCCAAAGGGTTGAATACTCAATATTTATATTAGAATAAGCTCCAATACCTATTTCATAAATGTTCCTGTAATGGTTCAAATTTCAAAATTCTCCTCGGGCTTCACAGCGCCCAAACTTAGGTTAAGTTTGGTTTTACTAAGTAAGTTCTTTTAGGACACTGTTTACCGGCGTCTAGGTCCTAGGTTTGCCGGCGTCATAGGTTAGATTTGGTTTTATTAGGTTAGTTGGTTTCTTTGAGACAGTTTGCCAGTGTCACAGGTTAGTCCTAGTTTCATTAGGCTAGTTTGTTTCATCATCAGTGTTATTTGTTTTGCAGGTTCTAGTTGTTTTCATTAGGATATTATGTTGTTCCGTTGCGAGGATTTTCGCCATTGTTGTGATGTCACTTGCCCGTTATTTCAAACCTCTCTCTCTCTCTCTCTCTCTCTCTCTCTCTCTCTCTCTCTCTTCTGTACAGCGAATCATGAACTCATTTATCGGGAGTTTTTTCTTTTTTATCGACTAATTCATGTTTACTTTCGCGTATTAACGATATTATATTGCATTTCGTTTCCGAAGATTTATTTATATTTCATAAAATTGCATCATAATTCATACCTACGGTGTCCGGACAGTCTACTCTAGAACGCTCAGTATTATTGTATTTGTTTTTAAATTATTATTTACACAGGTTTCATAAACTTAATACAGTTATACTAGAAATCATGGACAATTTTGCTCTATATATTTCTGTATCGTAATATACGTTTAATTTTAATATCGAATTACTTCTCTCTTGATACGAGGTTCGTTCGCGGTTCGTTGCTAGCACTGTGACGTCACTAAATCTTGTCATTTCAAGGATTCGATTCATCATTCTTTATTCATTTGGTTATTATTTCAGTCTAATGAATGTATTAGTGGTCGTTAGATATTTTACCCGTTTTTTTTTTAAATAAACAGAGTAACTTCATGGATGATAGCG
>NC_089784.1:40967684-40985184 GCF_040412425.1 Macrobrachium rosenbergii
CCAAATGACTTCGGTTCGAATCCTGGTTAGTAGGTGCACTTAGCATATATTATTCTCTTTGGATGTATGTTACTCTAAAGGTATGATGAATTCGGCTTAATGGTTATGTTTGGCTTAACATTTAAAAGTAAAAACTGACGTGCAAGATTAGTTTATATATTCTATATATGTGTACACACTCACACACACACACACACACACACACACACATATATATATATATATATATATATATATATATATATATATATATATATATATATATATATATATAGACATATAGATAGACAGACAGACTAATGATTCACTTTGCTAGTTAATTGACGATATCTTTATCATATGGCCTTTTTAGTCCGGGTGCCAAGTCCCGATTTTTAGCCAAGGTGTGCATTATGTGGTGCATAGTTGTTTGGAGTGGATTTTGACTCTTTAGATGGCCCTGATGAAGATTCTGATGGATGCCACCTTTGCACCCTTTGGGAAGTTGAAATATTCAAGACGGCCGCCATTAGATATACAAGTTCTGGAAATCTCTCAAAACTGCCAGTTTAATTGGCAAAAAAGGGGCAATTATTACTTAATTCATATTTTTATGAATTACATCTGTCTGATATGCATATTCAGTGACTGACATCATTGTTTAAAAATCCAAGATGGCCGCCATCATTGAAGATGATCCATGAAGTCACTCTTTACTTCAGGCAACCGAGAGTTAAACTGCATATTGTTCACAGTTTTAAAGGTCTCTGAATAATTTTGAACGATAACCATCGCTTTGGAAATTCAAGATGGCTGCCATACTGGATGCTTATCCAAGAAATATGGACCTAGTCAAAGCGTAGGCTGATTAGCAAGGTAAAATAAATTGTATTATAAGGTTTCCTTTATCTTTACAGGTTTGTATCAAACATTGTTGAATGAAATCCAGGGCTGCTGACTTTATGAAATGATATTCATAGAATCTTATGCCTATTTGAAGGTAGGGTTTTTCCTCTTTTAATGAGCCCTGTTTTGAGTTGTCTTTTTACACAACTGCTACATAGTCTTTCCCAAGTAAAGAGTTTTCCTTTTTAAACAGTAGGGCTTTGTTAAAGAGCTAACAGTTCTTTCTTTGGAGGATCTTTACAAATTAATTATAGGTGCAAGATGTACAGAATTCTAGTAAATACTCTTATTCAGATATTGAGTGTATAGTTCGAAAGATAGGAGGTACCGAGTTTGAAAAATCCTACAAAATCAAACATGTATAACAATTAACTTAAGACTACCTAATATCAGTGATTTGAAAATTCAGAATTTCTACAAATTGTCATTTTTTCAGGTGTCACGGATTTCCAAGCTGACAACTGCTTTTTTGATTGTGAGAAACTCTCTAAAGATCTTATAACATCTGGTGTTGTGACCATAAGAATCATAATTGAAGCCAATAAGCAGAGAGAAGATAACCGAGACATTTTCAAAGAACTTGAAAGTGAATGTCAAAAGAATCCTTCATTGACTATCAAATGCCACAAAAGCAACCCAAGACATATCTGCAAATGGTATACAACCTGATGACCATGGTCTAGTTCAAGTTATTGTGGACAACACTGATGCTACAACTTCATCTCCAAACTGTCTGGCTTCAACACATACCTTGATAATGATCTTGACAAAGTCTCCACAGAGCACTGATAGATATGATGACAACGTTAAGAGTATTCTTAGAATCAACAAAGACGATATGACAGTAGACCCAGAAGATGTACATATCTCTCCATATTATGGTACAAAGAAGCTCTCCCTACCTGAGACAATGGTAAAGAAGAGAGTGTTGCCACTAAAGGTTCTCGCACAGTAGAAGGTACTTCTCAACAGGTCTGAGACTCTGGATTTCCAGTTCCTCAAAAGCATAGCAACAGAACCATTGACACCAGAATTTGGTTGGTTCAACACCAAACTAGCAAAAGAACAACAAGCTGTCAAGCCAAAAACTCAAGTCTGTTTCAGACCCCTCTTCAATATGATTCCATCTGACCCAACAACAATGAAAACAGCTATAATGGAGGCTCAGCAACTTACAAGGTTAACCTGACAGACTTGTACCATTTTTACAGCTGATCTTCAGTTGTCTCGAGTGGGCCTTCATGTAAAGTGGGCATATCCTGACTTGTTCAATGATCAGTTCATCTTGAGGCTTGGAGGTATGTATTTTCTTATGAGTTTTGTTGGATGCATTGGAGTTCTTATAGCTAACAGTAGTTTTGGGGAAGTAATGAATTCTTCATTGGGTGGTGTTCAGCGAATGCTCCAGGGAAAGAATTTCCCTCAGAATACTAGAGCTTTGCATATTGTGGCAGCAGAGATTCTATGTCCAATTCTGGAATGAGTGAGTTATGATGGACTGCTTAAAGAGCTAGAATCTATAGCTGATGAGAATCGTACAGCAAAACTTTGGCTTGAGAAGCTCATCATCAAACCAACATTACTCATCATGCTATTTGTCTGGGGAGAGAGAGAAGGTGAATGGGCACTCCATCTTCTAGCAGTGAAGCTCATGATGCCGTACTTCTTTGCAGCTGGCCACATACATTATGCTACATTTGGCCTAGTGTACCTTCAGTATATGGAGAAGTTGGACGGCCAGACATCAGATAGATTCCTCAAAGGGCAACATGTTCAGCGACAACAAGCTGGTATTTGGAATAGGATCTGAAGAGACATGATGATAAAGACTACATTTATGCACTTTGGACGTGGTCCTGGTGGTCTGACTGGAATTACCCTTAACCAAGCGGCAGTGAAATGATGGCCATTGAGTTTGCACATCTGTAGCAGACTTATGAAAGATGATGCAGACCTGGGAAAAGAGGAGCTGATATCTAAAGACAAACAAAAGGAAGAGACAGCTCCTGAATAAGGACTGATGATAAGGACAGACAAAAAATAAGAGAGAAACTTCAACAGTGCATTGACCCTTTTAATACAAAAGACAGTTCTACTGACAATGCACTTATAAATACTGTGACTGGAGTGGTCTACAGAGGAAAGTCAATGCAATGAAGCTGCCAATACTGGAACAAAACAGATGAAAGAATATGAGATGGGTTGGTCTGACATCTTCCACAAGAGTATACCATGCCAAGCTACAACAATAGCAGCCACCATCAAGAAGCAATTAAAAAAACAAGTGGCTATGGCTTTAGCAACAGGTTGGGACATTTTTGTGAAAGAGGTGTTGAAGTATGAACTGGCCCCTATTCCATTACCCATACTTAAAGAAGAGAATGGGCCTGCCTGGACTCAGGATTGCCAAAGCGAAGGCCACTTTGAAGAAGAATCTCAAAGTTGAAGTATCCTCAAGAATATATGATAAGTGAAATGCCATTGTGCTTGATGGCTGTGTTATCCTTTGGGTGATTCACTGGCCACTAAATGGGCAGGTTAAGGACTTTGTTGATGGGTTCATGGCTTATGTGCTTGCTAGGATGTCTCAGCGTCCCCATGTGCATGTGGTGTTTGACAGATATAGAGATTATAGTATCAAAGATGGAACTCGCTCTTTCCGATCCAGCAAAGTAACAACACGTCAATATAAGCTCTCATTACATACTCCACTGCCACCTCAATTAGTTATACTGACCATGCCTAAGAACAAGGAGCAACTTATAGATATTATCTGTACGGAACTTGCCAAGAAAGTTCAACAGAATCTAACCCCATCGTCCCTCATCATAACAGGAAAAGACCCTGTTCCAACTGAAGTCAAGGATGGGTCTCTTCATGAATGTCTTGAGGCAGGTGTCATAATTCCCCAACATGTGATGAATCTTACAGCAAAGGGATACAGGTCTATCAAAGTGGTTTGTGATGACACTGATGTCTTTGTGTTGTTACTTCACTTCTGCCATGAAGAGAAATTACATCAGTGGTCCAGATGGAAGCAACCAGTCCTGGCCGAGCATCTGTGGATATTGGAGAAACCAGTAAAAAGTATAGTGATATCATACCATATTTGGTTTCAGCACATGCTGTGACAGGTTGTGATACTGTTGAAGCATATTATGGTACTGGCAAGGCAAAAGTGATCAAGGTCTCGCAGACCAAGATGTTAGAGAAGTTATCAAAGAGGCAACTGCATTCATTGCAGCTTGTTATGGTGTAAAACACACCCAGAAGAAATTATGAGTTAGTTTTCAGGTTTGGCTCTCAAAAACTGGGAAGAAAAAATCGTGTATACAGCCAAAATTGATTTCTTTGCCTCCTGCATCAGAGGCCTTTGAGGAGAATGTGAAGAGAGCACATTTTCAGGCATGTATATGGAAAGTAGCTCTTGACACAGAACCACCGACTGTGGATGTTTATAACCATGGATGGGCAAAAGATGAACACTTCATATGTCTACAGCCAGTCATTATTTCAAAAGATATAGAAATTGCTCCACCAGAACCCTGAAATTAATCCAATGTTCTTTTGCTTCTGAACAACCTTGCTCTGCATTAAGAGGCAGTTATACTTCGTCACAACTAAGTTGTTCTGCGTTTTGTAAGTGTGGTGGAGAGGACAATTGTCTGAATCCAAGAACTGTGACTGCTGACATGGCCGATGACGAGATACAAGATGAGGATGACAATGATTACTTTGAAGTTTTAATAGGTATAGCATCACCAATACCTGTATATTCATTGTATTTTTTATAACTACTTTGTTGTTTTCCTGAATTTGTCATTGTACACCTATGAACATTTCTTGCTATTCAATATTCATAAGAATACAATTTGTCATCTTTCTAAATTATATTTTCTATTACATAGTTTAAAGTTTGTATCAGTTCGGTTGTACTGTAATCACTCTGTTATCCTGTCACGTGATGGACTTCTGCTAAGTAGCCCCTAAACACCAATTTCATTTTACAGTTCATACAAGTCCTTTATCATTGGGTGACTGAGTAAAAATCTACTTCGAACTGCAAGACAGCTTAATTACGTGGTTTCAGTGAATTTGAAAAACTGATGGATACCATTCACTTTCTTTTTAGATTCAGTAAACAATACAGCTAGCTTGGAGTTCTCAAAAAGATTGTCTTTGAAAATGTACATTTAATTAACTGATCACTAAGGTTACATTTGTTATGAACTAGAGGCATTTTGTTATCTGTTGTCAATGAATCTTGATAATTTAAGAGTAAAAATGTCTGTGATGGCGGCCATCTTGCTTTCTTATAACAATGCCTGTCGCTAAGAATTGATGAAATTATTTTCACCCATCTCTAAAACTCTGAACTAAATGCAACTGCCATCTGTTGTCAAGGAATTTGGAAATTTTAAGAGATTTTACGAATCAATGTCCATGTTAGCGGCTATCTTGAATTTTCAAACAATAATTTTCGTTGGAAATTAATGTAATATGATTGGCTGATCTTTATGACCTCTAAACCTATGATTTAGGTGACAATGGGCTTCAATTTTTCAACTATTCTAGAAATCTTCAGTGATTTCTCAAATCAGGATGTCTAAAGGCGGCCATCTTGAATTTTTCAATTTCCCCAAAAGTGCATGAGTGGCACCCGCCGAATCTTCATATGGAACATGCAGAGCCAAAATCCACTCCAAACAACTATGCGCCATGTTTTGCACACCCAGACTAAAAATCACCCAGACTATTTAGGGCAGCAACATATCACAAGGCTTAGGACATTTTCATTTTGTGATGGAGATCAAGATCAACAATAATCACCTCAGTATTCAAGGTCAGTAAATCTCATAATATTGTGGCACTTGTTATTGTACCACGTAATGAAATAAACATATATATATATATATATATATATATATATATATATATATATATATATATATATATATATATATATATATATATATATACACATATATATGTATATATACATACACATATGTATGTATACATGTTTGTGTTAACAAGATAAAATGTGTGTAACAATGATTGCTGCAGAAAAACTAAAGTGCCATATGATAAAGATATTGTCAATCACATAGCAAGTAAATCATCATATTTAAATGTAGGTAGTTATTATACATTTTTGTAAAACAGGATACGCGATGTTAATGATGTTGATATCATATTTTCTAAATGTTTATATTTCTTCCAACAAGGCAATTATATCTCTTTCAAAGCAGAGTTCCTATACTGTTTACAGAAGAGTGAAATATTCATTAAGGAACTGATATATTCTTGCATCCCATGTAAACCACATTAAGTATAACTTTTGAAAGGTGATTCGGTCGTACTCTATTTTGTAAACCAGAACTAGAATATTCCTTTCTTCAAACAGGTAAAAAGAATTGTAAAATCTCCTTTGTCAAATAAGGTGATTGTGTTTACTTGCAAAACTACAAATCATTCGAAGTGACGCTTGGTATATTGCATTGCCTCTGACAAATTAATGAGAGGTGTCACGCTCATGGGAAAGAAGATTTTCCAAATAATTTAATTGTGAAATGATTGTTGGTGTGGCATTATTACATTTTATACAGAGATCATTTACGCGCACCGGAGGCATTGCTTACAGTAAGAACGAGAGAGGTATATAAACAAGTTATATAATAAACTTTATGGGATAATATTCGACTCTATTTTATTGCCATAGAGAGACAGACCATTAAACTAATTCTTTACTGCCATAAGGAGAGATAGAAAGGAAGAGGGAAAACATCTCTCAAGCCAGTTTAAACAATCTGCATGGCAAAAGAGGCCTGTCCTATCTTTCGACGGTCTTGTTCACTCAGAAAAGTTTCGAGGGGCACATGCTGTTATTAGATTACTGAACGATATTAACTCTCTCCCTCCCTTTCTCGCTCTCTCTCATTTTTTTAACATGTGTAAACATGACGACACCGAATCGTTGTCTCTCATAAGAGATAAGCGCAGATGGGAAGAGCCCATGAATACCCTAACCTCATTACGCCCGAGGGAGAGTCAACACTGTAAAATACTCCCTCACATCTCAGGTGAAATATTCATTCAGTGAAAGAGCAAAAATGGGAGAATGTGCGAGTATGTGATGTGCCGACGGTGCGAGCGAATTTCGAGAGGACGTGGGGGAGATGTGGGCGTTTTGGAGATTTAGATGTATGTCGGCAATTTAAGCGAATATGGGAAGGCCATGGAACTGCGAGAATAAAAGGGAAATGTGTGAAGCTTTGGGATGAAGGAGTTATTCCGGAGAGAATGTGAAAATGTGGTAATAAGTTAGTATATCTTAGTTTCACCAGACCACTGAGCTGATTAACAGCTCTATATGCGAAAGAAAGGAATTGGTTCAGCGGGATATTTTGTAATGTTGTGGTGTATAGGCTCATTACGGAGAATGATGGGACGAAGGCGTGAAATCAGGAAGTGTAATAATATGCCATATATGCAAAGAAAAAATGTGAAGAATGTACTACTGATGGGACGAAGGCGTGAAATCAGAGTGTGAAAATGTGAAGAATGTACAATGTGCCGACGAAGGGGTTGATTTGGAGGACTGGGAAAAGACAGACTGCAGCCGTTTTTCCTCAGAAAGAAAGCGAGTCTGCACAGAACTTGTCTGTGTGGGAGTGTGGACTGTGAACCAGGAATTTGACTGAATTCAGAGAGCTTGGGTATTATTAGCAGATGATGCAAGCTATATCCATTGACGAAAAGAATATGAAATGTGAGGGAAAAAAAGGCACTTTTTCGACGACATACTTGAATTCGGAGAGAATGTAAGGGAAAAATATTGTGTGACTTCGTTCTAGAATCCAAAGAGAATATGAAAAGCATGAATTAGTTCTAAGTCCCAACAATGACAGATATGTTATGCTTAGAACGGCTGGAAGGTAAAACGAATGAAGGGTTTTTATGCACAGGTAATTAGATATGTAACATTTTCTTGGGTCTTCAAATTTAACTTCAGAAGCCACATATAAATAATTTGCTCACATTATGCATAGAGATATGCTTCTTCAGAGGCAAGGTTTGTATTAAAGAGAAGGATGGATAAAAGATTAATATTTTGTATGCATATGTATACACACATGCACACATCTATCTTTCTATCTATCTATTTATACATTAACACACACACACACACACACACACACACATATATATATATATATATATATATATATATATATATATATATATATATATATATATATATATATACATGTGTGTGTGTATCTGTGTGTATGCACATATAAATATACATATACAGATGCGAATATGCATGTACATATTTAGGAAGGAGCAAACGAAAAGACGAAATATTTGTTAACCTCCAATCAACATATAACTCAGGTGTGAAGTGTTCTTTCAAGAACAAGACTTGAAGGAATGACAGTTAGCCTTTCATTAATAACAAGTGACACACCTGTCCCTCTTTCTCCGAGGTTACCCAACAGTCTTTCGTTTGTTGCCTCTTTTCGCGTGTGTGCGTGTTCCACCTTATCATTATGGTTATTTGTGTCTTGCACCAGTCCCCAGGACATGCCTGATTAGAGGAAACCGGTCGAGAGCAAGCCCTGTGTCCTGTTCTGTTTCTTGCTTGTGGTCTTGCGCATCTAAAAATCGTGCGTCATTGTGATTTTATGCAAGTGCGCATGTGCGTGCACCTTTCATTGTATGCATGCATACATAAAACACACACCCACATATACTACAAATATATATATATATATATATATATATATATATATATATATATATATATATATATATATATATATATATATATATATATATATATATATATATATATACACGTGTGTGTGTAGCATTTCATCAAATCATATGAAAAAGGGAGACGTTTTCCAGACTCATAACCGTCTGCAAAATTTACCATGACGATGACTATGGTGAAATATACTTCATCATTCTCAATTATCTTACCACGAATGATACGCATCAATCACTACTTAAGTTTAACGGTAAAACTCATATTAAAGCAATGTTCTTGGCTTTCGAAAACAGTATCGATTATTTATTATCTATTATTACTTCTTTGTACGATATTTCAGTCATAAAAAATATTGATGAAGGAAGAATATAAGTATATATATATATATATATATATATATATATATATATATATATATATATATATATATATATATATATATATATATATATATATATATATATATATATATATATGACTTTTCATCACATCACCGTGATTCATATACAATCAGTAAGCTACAAACGTCCTTTAATATTCAATTCGCTCTACCTCGGAAATAATATATTTTCATATATGTTACCGAAGGGGAATTTTTAGTTGATAATAAGTTCGTCGTCCCGTGGGCTCGAACCAGCGACGGACTACAGTGGACGCTTAACCCACACGGCTAGCAAGTGAGAATTTTATAACAGTAAGTGGATATCGGCTCCCATATACAAATCTCCTGTCGAACTCAGGTGTGTATTTAGAGACGATATCTACCCACCTCTGCCATGTTAACCGTGTAGTGCGTTTGTCACTTGCTAGCCGTGTGGGTTAAGCGTCCACTGTAGTCCTGAGTTCTTGTCCGTCGCTGGTTCGAGCCCACGGGACGACGAACTTATTATCAACTAAAAATTTCCTTCGGTAACATATATGAAAATACATTATTTCCGAGGTAGAGCGAATTGATATTAAAGAACGTTTGTTTAGTTTACTGATTATATATATATATATATATATATATATATATATATATATATATATATATATATATATATATATATATATATATATATATATATATATATATATATATATATATATATATATATATATATATAATCGTCATTATCATCATCTCCCCAACACCGAGTGACCGAAGGGACCTCTGTGAAATTTCGCTATTCATGTCTTTCCTGTGCTTTATCATCCACAAATCTCCACTCATCCCCCTCTCCCTAAGTTCTCATCCCAGCAGGTCTGGGTCCCTCAACTCTTGTCTCCACAGGAATCCAGCTGACACTAGCACGCACTGTTCTCCAAAACATGTCTAGGGGATTTTCATCTCCCTTTTATCACTGTCTCATCTACAGATGGAAGTAACGTCATTTCCCTGATGGTATGGCATCACCTCTCTCTTTCCTGCCATCTGACTCTTGGCATCCGTCTTCAGATTTTTTTCTTAAATCGACAAAACCTCCTAAATATAATTTCATTGTCACACCAAGATTTATGCCAGATTGTTCCATCACTGAACAAACAGATTTTTTCCGCCCTTCTCTGTATCTCTTGAGGATCGTTCTGAGTGCGCTTCCCTGGGTCATTCGGTGTTCGCATCTTGCGGCGCTAGGACGATTTACAATGTAAGTGTCTAGATTTTAACTCTCAGGATTTACAAAACTCAAGTTCTTTCTATTTAAGGCATTTTGTATGTGTTGATTTTGATTTTTCTATTTCTTTTTTAACCCTGATGGTGAAGCTAAGCTTTGAAACTTTGGGGTATAATAAAATCTGAAACTATGTAGCACCTCCTTTTCGAACTGTTGAACTTGCTAGATCTCATCGCTTTCCTGAAAGCATTATTATACAAACATAACACACACACACACACATATATATATATATATATATATATATATATATATATATATATATATATATATATATATATATATATATATATATATATATATATATATATATATATATATATATATATATATATATGTATGTGTGTGTGTGTGTGTGTGTGTGTGTGTGTGTTTGTATAACTGAATGACGAAAATATGGAACGTGATGAATATATAAAGACAAAATCCACTATCGTACTGCGGACAGAAATGACAGAGCCGCTATAAGACCTAGATCCATTCCGGTATACTATCTCTTACAAAAAAGAGTTAGGGGGGGCGCTTTCACAGTATTCTTTTCCTTTTTTTCGACAATGTGGCCTCGACTTTATACCGTCAAGTGCTGATGATCCACTTTTCTCGAGATGGGTGAAGTTGAAGCAGATTTGATACAGATCAGTACTTGAACGGCTGACAACCATGACTGCCAAAATCTCAGTCCTGTGACGTTTTAGTTACTCTATTTTTATAAGAAATTAAAGATGTCATGTAAAATACTGATATAGCAACACAACAACAACGGCGGTTAACATCAGTAAAAACAGAAACAACAATAATAAGCTCTCACAAAAAAATTCTTTGGAGTGGCTGCTTGACCGGATTTTGGCACTGTAGCCCGAAGGCTGCTACGCAACCGGAAAGTCCCGACTGTATTTAGAGGCTGCATTCTTGCCTTTAAAGTAGTGCAACAACTGCATGAAACTGAAATTGTCTTAAAAATTTGTTATTAAAAGACAATATTGTAAAAATTCTTTCGGAATTAGTTAATTATATCTTTTTATTTTTAAAGATTTAATAAGTCCGATAACACAATACGTACAGTACTAGCCGTCGAGACCGTGACACCTGAGGTGGAAGGTCCGAATCCCGTCACGGTCAGTCGGCCAACGATTTTCCTTCATCTTACCCACTTTCCTAACTCTCGCCAGGATACTGACGAGCAAGGAAGAGAGATGACAAGAAGGTATACTAGTCATTATGATTAGTTGATGACCCATTTTCATGTTTGGGAGGATTTTTATTTCCATGGACCCCAAAGGCACGATCTGTATCAAAAAATTGTTTACCTGAACATGAATTCACTTTACTCATGCAATTAGTTGGGCGTCATTCACTGCCTATTAAACCTTATTCTACCACTGCTATATTCACCTTTTTTACTGACTGACTGCTGCGCACAATGGTCCTCGAGGCACAGAGACGAATAACATTCTTTTACTATAACGTCTCAGCATTAGCTTCTAATGATGATGAGAGAGAGAGAGAGAGAGAGAGAGAGAGAGAGAGAGAGAGAGAGAGAGAGAGAGAGAGGCTGTGGAAATGAAGGTAAAAAACATGACAATTTTCTGCATTCTCGAAATCCTGGCATTTAGCATCAGCCTGGGTCTACTTACATGTATATACGCCAGTAGCATCATTCTTGCTTCAAGTTTTCAGAAATTAATAAATAAAAACCTCAGTCAACGTTAACACTCAAATATACAATTAACACTCTTATCCCGCAATAAGAGCAGTCTTGGTGGTGTTTTGCGACTGCCAATGGGGAGCAGAGTCCTAGATCCATATAGTTAACGTGCTGAGTGGGCTGGTAACGGAAGGTGTCGCCAGGATTGACAGTTAACGATGGAAAGACGTCAATCTTGGGACTCGAGAAAGAAATGTGCAGTTTGCAAAATCTTTGCAGACTGCAATAACTACAAGCCAATTTCTATTCTCCTTGTGCTTTCCAAAGTTGTTGAAAAACTTATTTTTAAAATACTATATAAGTATGTGGAATCTAAAGGATTTTTAGCTGATGGTCAATAGCCTACACATATAGGAAGCAGTTAGGTACCTGCGATACTGCTTTAGATTTGACATCCAAGAGAGCCCTGATAAGGGTATTGAGTGTAGAGTAATTCAAATAAATTATAGTGTTGCTTTTGATTTGGCAAATTACAGGGTACATAGTTAAAAACTTCAGGGTCTTAGAGTGAGCGGATATGTTTTAGGATTACTTCAAGATTTCCTTACAGGTAGGCAGCAATGAGTTGCTATTGAAGGGATCTTTAGTGAACCAAGACCTATTGCGTCTGAAGTCCCACAGGGAAGTGTTATTGGTCCGCTTTTATTTATGCTGTATACAAGTGATATGGTTGTTGGTCTGGAAAACAAGATTGTTCAGTATGCCGATGATGTCACACTTGTGGGTGTAGTAAAGTCTTCACTTATGGGAAATGAAACTGCCCTTAGTCTCAGTCGTGACATAGAACAGATAAGTGAATGGTGTAGTCGATGGGGTAGGAGGTTGAACTCCACTAAAACGAAAATACTATTAATTAGTAGATCTCGTATAGATTTGCCACCCGACCTCCCATTCAGGTGGGCTGGGCTCTGCTGAATGAATGAGAAGCTTTAATATACTTGGTGTAACTTTTGACTCTCAACTTCCTTTTGAGAAACATCTGCTGAAAGTGTCAGCAAATAACGCACGGAAATTAGGAATTGTATGTAAGGCCTCATATATTTATAACAGTGATAAAATCAATGCAACCTGTTGTAGGTCATTTATCCTTCCTGTACTAAAATACGGTTCTTTGGTGTGGATGTCTGCTTCTGCCAGAGATTTATCTCTTTTAGATTTAGTGGTTCGTGGTGGTAGGTTTTTGTTTCCTACCCTAACATTAGCAGTTATGTCTTGGACCACCGACGGATGGTCTCTTGTTTGTCAGTTTTTCGTAAGTTGAATTTCAACGTTGATCTTTCACATTGACAATTGATCCCTGATCCTCTTTTCCTGCCGAGAGCAACCAGATTTGCTGAACAGCAGCACCAATATGCAGTAAATGTTCCTCGCTGTCGAACTTCTCAGTATCAGAGGTCCTCTATTCCTCACACCGCACCGTTGGACTGTGCAACAGTCTCCCTGAGGATGTTGTCCAATTGGAACCTCAAAAGTTCAAGCGAAGATGCAATGCATTACTATCCTAAGTCAATTCTTGTATTTTAATAATTTACATACATTTTTATCCATTTATCTATTACTTGGTTAATCCATTTTTCCTTTTCTAATAGCTGATCTCTTCTTTCTGTATTTCCTATTACCTTCTGTTATTTCTTTCTAATGAGCACCATATTCTACGGAAGTTTGAATATCAAGTCAATGGTCCCTGTGGGCTTGTTCCGTATGAATCGGGTTCACCTTCTGAATTATAATATTAATAATAACTTCAAGTATAATTCCCCAGAAACCTGCTTTATGGCACTGGGACCGTACGTCGGCCGAACTATACCTCAAGAGAGCCACATATTAATTAATACATTGTTGTTGGTCCAAAGGCAAATTGGCGGCTATCGTCACACCTGAAATTTGGTTTACATTAAAATCAAAAGTTATTATTATTATTATTATTATTTGATAATGACTAAATATTGAATTGAAATGAGCGAGAAGGTTCTAGTAAGTAATCTTCAGTCTTCCACACAATAGAATGGCAATATTTGAAAGAAGAAAGAACAGAGCAGAGAAAATAAACGTAAAAATCAAATAATATTAAATTTTCAAGACCGAATACCATTGGGACCGGTAATCTCATGTCATTCTTTAAGCCAGACACGTAAAAACAAGAGAAATGAAAAGCACAGGAGGCTAAGAGGAGCTTAGTAAAGCAGGAAGCACATGACCGTTTTGAATGAATTGTACTTTGATATCTCGAGTGACGTCATTTCTAAATATATACCATCTGATGTCTCAAGTGACGTCATTTCTAAAAGTATCACGGTGTCCTGAGCTTGAAATGACGTTTTATCCAAATACATCGTGGTATGGTATCGGGAGTGATGTCATTTCTAAAGATATTGTACCTTAATGCCTGAAATTATGTCATTCCAAAGATTTGATTACATTCCGAAAGATATCATAATTTGGTGTCCAAAATGACGCCAATAATGAAGCCAGCGTTGATGTATCAGTGAAGGATAATTCTGAAGGCACAACAATGTGATGTCTCGCTTGCAGTTATTTTCAGATCAGTCATAACTTTGAATAAAATACCTTTCATGTACAATCAAAGAGTGACACAGACACATGTCTGATCAAAGCGCAGGTGACGAGTTCTTTCACAGAAGAAGTCGTTTCTGATGCAAAAATTGGATTGGAGATATGGTATCAGGTATCCAGAACAGAATTACAAAGGCGTCAAATAAATTATATATAAACATATATACTGTTAACGTGCACACACACACACATGCAAACACAAAAACACATACATACAAACACACACACACACACACACACACACACATATATACACACACACACATATATATATATATATATATATATATATATATATATATATATATATATATATATATATATATATATATATATATATATATATATATACACACACACACAAAAATGTGCGTGTACATATCTTCTGTCACAGGAATTAAAAGGTGATAACCAATGCAATTGCATACATGGCCCTGAGGAGCGTGAAACAACGGAGTGCAAGATCTTTTGCCGTTACTCAGACAAACTTTTTACTACGAATTAAAGATTACAAAGATGGGTCGGTTTTACAAAAAAAAAAAAATCTATTTAATACATAAGAAGGTCATTACATTTATTTATTTATTTGTTATTCTTGTGTACATGCATATATAAATAAATATATATATATATATATATATATATATATATATATATATATATATATATATATATATATATATATTACATATATATATTTAGCCCTGATTCTTGGATAAAAACTATAGAACATTAAAACATTATATAAGAAATTGATATCCATCTCATATATTGGAGACCATCTACAATAATACTGCGATGACATTATGTAATTAGAGTGAGAGGAAGAAATTATTGCCAAAGAGCAGCCTTTGCTTGCCTTAAATACTGACTTTGTGTCCTTTAATTCAGCATTTAAATTATTCAGTGTGAATGTAGTTTTTTCATAGGTCACCATTGTAAAAATCATCTTATACGAAACTGTCTTCAGCGGAGCAGTAACTTTGTTTATAAACACCCACCGATGGTCAGTACATCAGAAGAAATCAACATAGGTATTGAGGTGGAATATGACAAAACTAAAAATAATGAGTGTTAGAAATTGTCCTTTACCGGTATCTGTACTGTTTATAAAATCCCGTGCGTGAACGATAATTCATTTAATTTTTGCCAGAGGAGCAGGGATTTAATGTCTGCATAAATCAACAAAATATTTAGTTAGAACTAAAAACAGGAAAACATTCCTTATGTAAAATAAGCGAAAAATCACATACAGTGAGTTGGTCCCACAGCAGTATAGCAGCATAATAACATTCTTCTCAGGAACATCTTAGAAAATAACATTAATTTCAGTACAATTGTACATAGCATTGCCCATTCTCCGCACACAATGTCCAGAGATTTAAAAGCGAAAGTGTAGAGATTGTAAGTAGCTTTTGTTAATGTCCCCAGCCTCTCCTTGGTTAAACCAATGTCTGGGTTAATCCAGGACAACCGCTCCTCCTCTGAAGATCAACTTAATGCAATGACGTTTGTGTGCATTAAATAGCTTATACATCCTTAATCTTATTTTATTTATTTTTTTTTATAAAACCAGGTGGTTCTAGAAACCTTTTTTCTGTGGCTTGAGAATTCCCTAGAGTAAAGGTGGAAAGATCTTGCACTTTGCTGTCCCACTTCTCTCGTGGCATATATATACATATATACACATTTTATATATATATATATATATATATATATATATATATATATATATATATATATATATATATATATATATAGAGAGAGAGAGAGAGAGAGAGAGAGAGAGAGAGAGAGAGAGAGAGAGAGAGAGAGAGAGAGAGAGAGAGAGCGCTTTTAAAAATAAGACTGCTAAACAAAGATGAACGAAAACAAAAGCAGCAGCAGAAGGGACGAAAAGCATTCAGAAGCAAGAGCTGAGCGAAGCGATGAAATGAGAGAAAACAATTCGCGAATGTTTTCCCGCTAACGAAAAGAGCCGGCCGCAAAGACTCGCCGCAAAGGAAAAGAGGATTTAGCAGGGATACCAGAGCGTTCCAAAGCGCCCTGGATTGATGAGTGAGGGTTTCATCCAGTGTGGAAAATTCTCTCATGAAATGCAAAGATGATGTTAATAGCAACGCAACTGCAACAGTAACAACAAAAATAAGATAATGACACTGTTAATTACAGTATTGGAACAACACACATAGAACGTTATTGATAATATTTAGTGTGAAAATAGTGGCAAAAATAACAGCCATTTTTGACAACAATCATGCATCACTGATAATGATGATTATAATCGTTACAATTAGACCGAAAGCTACAATGTTCTTGATAATAATGGCATGGTGATACGGAAAAAATAACCTTACCAATTACGACAGCAACAGCAACAAATACACTAATATATGATAGCATAATTATATAGCATCATTAATAGACTTTTCCAGTAATTCAGACACGTGCGAGGTATTACAAAAGCACAGAGAAGAGAGAGAGAGAGAGAGAGAGAGAGAGAGAGAGAGAGAGAGATGGACCAGGATAAGGACGCAGCGAAAATTTGGAGCAATAACGACGCAAAAAATCTTCCGGCATGACCTTTGTGCACCGCCTGAAATGTAATTAGGTTCGCGTTCTCCCTTCATTTCAATTCTTATAAAATGAGTATTCTTCAAGCAAAACCAAGCATTCCAGCCGGGAAAGTCAAATGAATATTGAAACTTGATTTTAATAGTGAGCCAGTCCTTCAGCAATATGAATATGAAAATGTACTGTGTTGACGCTAAGCCAGCACTAGAGTGAGGTCAAACAGCGCCGTAACAGGCTGCGCCCGAGGCTCGTGCCCGGGGAAACCGGGACAGGCAAGAGCGGCCTGATAAAAGTCGGCAAATGTTAAAGGACTTCCAGTTTTAGGTG
>NC_089784.1:40995184-41017684 GCF_040412425.1 Macrobrachium rosenbergii
TACCACGCCCACAGCTAAATTAACCCTACTAATAATAGTCAGCAAAAGTCTAGGGGCAGCACCAGCCCCGTTTACCTTCCGGTCATTGACAAACAAACAACTGACCATATCTTGGTGCAGGTGCAGGAGCAGTTGCTGATGGGTTTTGAATCAATGCTGATGCCACTGGCGGTTCCAGACCATCACCAGCAGTGCCTGCTGTTGTTCTAAAATTACTCGCTGAGTCCATTTCTAGATGAAAATAACAAAGCTTAGCCAAACAAATTTTATTATATACCTGTGGGTGGCTTAATGTTGAAAATTTCTGGACAGTTATTAAAATATTATTCTTGAAAGAGGTTTTCACAACTACAGGATCCTTTGGAGAAGTCTTTAGCTCCTAAAGCCTTCCTGGAGAAATGCCCATTGTGTTAAAATGTGTTATTAAATTCTTAAAGACTCCAGGAGCCTATGAAGTCCTCTTCAGTTCCTAAATGGATTCCTGGAGGATCCGCTTCCCTGCAGAGAAGTAATCCAGAATCTGCCTTCGGAATCATTTCTTCCACCTCCTGGAGAAAAGCCCTTTGGATTACAACTTCTTCTCAAATCTTAAAAACTCCAGTTGTATAACAGGAGTAGTATTTACTGTGTGTGATCCTCTTACTGGAGGTGGCTCATAGTTACCACATAAGGTTAATGAAAAACCTGTGCATCACCCATATAAAAAAAAATGATGTCCTTACAAATCTATAAACATTTTGTTAATAGTACTCAATTTCAACAGATTTTATTTTATTCTAACACATGGAAAAGAGAAGAGGAAGAGGGACGGGAAAGGAGGAGGGTGAAGGGTAAGGGGAAGGGGAAGGGGGGGAGATTCTCCAACGGAGATAGGAGGGAGGTAGCGTGAGGGGATATTAAGACACACACACGACATTTGTAGCTTCATGATTGTATATAAATCATATATGTGATAAAATTTCATAATAATATATATATGTTATAAACATGCCAATGAACTGTCATGGTGGAGGTGGGTCACACCGTGATTTAGTACATTTCATGAAGCTTCACGACGGGTAAAAGCAGTGCAACATCTCGGCAAAAGACTTATAGGGGAATTTGATGGCTCAATGGTTAACGTCCACTGGAGTTGCTGAATAGGTTTTCGTGTCACGGGTTCATGTCCATTGAGCCGATTCAATTCATTTATCAGATGTTATACTGCTTTTACCCGTCTTCGGCGACAATTCTCTAACGGAGATATCCCGAGGTAGCATGAAGTTTGGATATTAACAACATTTTTAGAAATTTTTATCGTGATTGTATATAAATCATGAAGTGTGATCAAAATTTCATAATAAGAGCTGCGTGTTCCAAACGATATCCAATGAACTGTCATGGCGTGATAAATGGGTCATTGCCGAGGTTAGTACATTTCCGCTCCACGACGGGTAAAAGCAGTACAACATCTCGGCAAAAGATGTTATACCTTTTCTATTGATGGCTCAATGGTTAACCTCCACTGGAGTTGCTGAATAGGTTTTCGTGTCACGGGTTCGTGTCCCGACGACTCCAATTCATTTATCACTCATATAAATTCCCTTCGTGACAATTCTCCAACGGAGATATCCCGAGGTAGCGTGAATTCGATATTGCGACATTTGTAGCTTCATAATTGTATATAAATCACGGTGTGATAAAAATTTCATAATAAGAGCTGCGTGTTCCAAATGTACCAATGAACTGTCATGGCGGAGGTGGGTCATTGCCGAGGCTAGTACATTTCCCCACCACGACGGGTAAAAGCAGTACAACATCTCGGCAAAAGACTTATACTCTCTTGATGGCCCAATGGTTAACGTCCACTGGAGTCGCTGAATAGGTTTTCGTGTCACGGGTTCGTGTCCCTGACGATTCCAATTCATTTATCACTCATATAAATTCCCCTTCAGCAACAATTCTCCAACGGAGATATCCCGAGGTAGCGTGAATTCGATATTAAGCATGACATTTGTATATTCATGATTATATATATATATATATATATATATATATATATATATATATATATATATATATATATATATATATATATATATATATATATTTGTATATATATGTATGTATATATTTTAATATGGGAAACCACTTTATAAGCAAACCCAACTTCCAAACTGTCTTATGAAGTAAATGTAGCATTTTTAATACTGATAACTAACCGAGGAAGGGCATGAGAAACTCAGCACCTACATAAATTTCTCACCGTGCTCCCCTTTTGGTACTTCTTTTAATCTTTCCTGGGAAGGGTGATGGGAGTGGGAGGGGATGGGAGGGGAGAGGACGGGAGGGAGAGGGGGTGGTGGGCCTAGTGACTGCTTGAAACACCTCCTTTCAGATAAAGGCAAATGGAGACAAGAGCCTGCCTAAACCCGCCAGGAAAGTTAAGTTTCCCCCTAGCAATTGGTGAACATGGGGTGCCAGAGGTCTTGACGTAGAAAACAGAGATCGTGACACATGACTGAGTTGCCATCTTGACCCCTAAGGCCAGACACCGGCAATCTGAGCGCCCTTTTAGGAGAGCAAGAAAATAATCCTCTGAGGACATAAAAACTCTGGGCACAGTTGGCCTTGGTCTCAGATCCCTATTGGCAGCAGATCCAACACACAAGCCCCCATTGCTTGCTCCTTACTGAGCTGAACCCACGTGGCCATCTTTACCTGTGCATTCCCATTAAACTCATCCCTCCATTTCTGGTGAAATTCGACGAGGCCTCTCCATCACTCCATTTTGAGGTAATGTCCTGATTCGAGGTTCTTTCAAACAGTCACATATCTTTAATCTTTTACTGAATTTCATTTTCTTTTCTGAAGTGTGAATTCTTACAAAGTCCTGACTCAGTTAGTGCAGTATGAATTTTTAATGTAAGCATCTCGCACCAGAATCAAACTATCTGGGCACCATATGTGCAACACTCGATTCGCCCAGCGTCGTTACAATTTTCCATACGTAACCGCTTGCATTCTCTAATTGCAGATGGTGTTGCTAGCTGTGGAAACAACTGCTTGTCTTGTGCTTCTTGCTGTGGCATTTCCACTGCAATCAATTCTTCAGTGTCCCTTTCAAGAGGATTACCCATAGATTCTTCAATATTTGAACAATTGCTGTAATATTTAACCACGTGGCAGAACATTACTTTACCTGCCCATTATTCCCCATTCCATGTTGCAGATTAACTAAGTGTTTATCTGCAACAGTTCTTTGTTGAAATACGGCCTTCAGCCCATTTTTCTATGTAAGTCAGAGTGGCAAGGTTTCATAGTAAGTTCCTGTTCTCCAGCTAGACCCCAGGATTGGATCCCTGAGCAAGGAATAAAGTAAGTAGGCCAGATTGAAAACTTAATAGTGGCGACCTGAAGCTCAGATTTCACAGCCTGCCCATTGCAAGAACCTCCTTGCAACTTGCAGCTTCCAGCCAGTAGCATTTGCTAAAGCTGGGTGCAAGACTAGAAACGAATCTGGTAACGTAAAACCTAAATAAGCACAATCAAACAAGTTTCCACTGCATAAGGACAGTGTTATTATTTTTAGCTTATCATATGTGCCAATAAAACCGTGACTGTGAACAGTGTTAGGAAACAATAAGCCATGTGCATGCTAACAAGATTTTTTATAGCGAAGAGAGAGCATATTTTCTAAAACACAAGCTTTATGGCTACTGCATGATAGTCTGCATGCCTTAACTGCAAGGATTAATTAGGCAATGTAATGATAAAGAATGGAAATACTGCACTTGTTTCCTCTATAGCCTGTCCAGCAATTTTTGCTTTGCTGGAGTATATCTCTTTCTCACTCGTAGCAAAAAGCACTAGGTTTTCTTAAAAATCATGTTTACAAATTGCAGTCACATGAGCCATTGTCCACCTCGAAGTCATTGCCTTTTGAACCTATTTAACTACAAGTAACCGAGTGATTTTTTCTCACTCATAAATCTCGCATTTCCAAGCCAGGAAACCCATTCCAATATCGTTTGTCTTTTTTCAGAGTGCTCCATGCGAGATTCACTCACAACAAACATCACGTGCTCACCCAGCTGTCCGCCTTCCATGTCAAAACAACGAGCATGAGACCATTGGGTAGTAGCATCAATGACCATAGCATTTAGTCACGTGCCCGTCAGGTAAAATTCATAAGTAGAGTAAATTCATTGCACACATGACCATAGGAAAAATATTCGACCCTTGTATGATAATTTTAAGCATTTGTACTCATCGTGTTAGGGAGAGTTTAATTACTTCGTCTCGGCACTGAGATTCATAACAGCATCATATTATTTGCATTTCTTTACCTTGTGCTGTGTGACAAGTTAAGGACATGTGTTCCAAGAAACTTGTTTCGAAGCTTACGCTCATCTGCGCCAACCATAGGTGTTTCTCAGCATAGTAAATTTGTTCACTTACGAACGTTGAGTTCTAAGAACAACATAAAATCGTTCACTTACGAACCACCATGTTCTATGGACACGCTATATTTGTTTCTTTGAGAACCTTATGTCCAAGAACCCTAGAATCGTTCACTCATGAACCTCTACATTCTAAGAACCCCTTAAATTAGTTCACTTAAGAACCGTAAATTCACGAATACCCCAGAATCGTTCACTTTACGAACCTTTACCTTCCAAGAAACCCTTAAATTAGTTATCTTAAGAACCATATGTTCTACAACAACCCCGAATAGTTCACTTACAAACCTTACGTTCTAAGAACTCCTTTGAATTCGTTCCTTAAGAACCTTACATTCAGGAACAACCCAGAGTCATTCACTTACGAACCTTACGCCCTAAGAACCCCTTAAATTCGTTCAATCAAGGACCTTACGTCCAAGAACACCCCAAACCCGTTCACTCACGAACCTTACGTTCTAAGAACCCCCTAAATTCGTGCCTTTGAGAACCTTATGTTCTACGCACGATCGAGATTCGTTCATTTAAGAACCCATTAAGCTCTTCAAGCTACTGGTTACGTTCATTTAAGAAGCCGTTCTTTGAACACGCTATTAATTATGTTGACCTAAGAACCCATCACGCTCTTCGAGCTACTAATTACTTTTAATTAAGAGCCCGTTCTTCAAACAATCTATTAATTACGTTCACCTAAGAACCCATCACACTCTCTGAGCTACTAGTTACGTTCAACTAAGAGCACGTTCTTCGAACAACCCATTAATTACGTTCACCTAAGAACCCATCACGCTCTTCGGGCCACTAATTACGCTCATTTAAGAGCCCGTTCTTCGAACACACTATAAATTACATTCTCCTAAGAACCCCTCATGTTCCTCAATGTACTAGATACGTTCATCTAAGAGCATGTTCTCTGAACAACTTAAAGACCATCCTTTGAACCTGCTAATTACCCTCAGTCAGGACGATGTAGCCTGTTCTCTGTAATAAGAAATACACCTCGGCACCATGGCCTCCAACGCTGAAGAGCTCAAATTCATTGTGGCTACAGGGAAGGCCCTGGGACTGAAGGACCAAAACCTGCTAGATTGGGTCGATTAAAGGAGAAGGAGAGAGAAGCCAGGGAGGAATGAGACAGCCAAGACAGGTTAGCCAAGGAAGAGCAGGATCGAGCCCATGAGCTCGCCATGGCCACCGTAGGGGGCCGTAACCCTGCATCTGTGTCCACCCCGTTCTCTATCACTGCCGCCAGCTCCGTGATGCTACAAAATGGAATACTCGGAGCCCAAGGCCTAGCTTGACCAAGTGGAAGAGGTCCTCAGGCAACTTCACGCCCCAGCCAATGCTCCTGTCAAAACACCTAGAGAGAAAGGGCCAAGCTGCGTTCCCCTCCGTCCCGTTAACGAACTGTGGCAACCTTGTGGAGGTCCAGAAGGCCTATGAGCTTACCCACGAAAGATGGAGACAACATTGGAAAAGACAGCCAAAGGAGGCATGTCAAACATGGGCCGACTGGGCAAGCCATAAGTCCCGAGCTCTGGCTAGAACCCCGCAACACTACCTCTGCAGGTTCTGACCATCTCAACTGTCAAGCCCCTGACAAATCCAGTTCCTGTGCCAGGCCCTGCACTAATGCCAGTGTCCAAGAACGCCACAGATCTCCCTTCCGGAGATCCCAACTTTGCCTTAAACCCACTGCCAGTGCCATTTGCACACCCTAGGTAAAAGTCCCTATAGATTCTATTTTACAGTATCTTAGTAATGAACTAATCCATCATGAACCACCTCTACCTGTAAGTCATATCATTTCACTCACTAGGTTGTGCATTTGTAATTGTAAGTTTATATTCAATGGTGAATTTTACCAACAAATATTTGGTATGGCCATGGGCAACCCTTTATTCCCACTCCTCTCAAACTTGTATATGGAATTCTTTGAAAAACAATATTTACCTAATACCGTTTATACTCCTTTAAAGTGGTGTAGATATGTTGGCAATATTTTAGCTGTTTTGCCTGCTGGTATTGATGTAAATGATTTACTCTCTAATTTGAATAACCAGGTATCATCCCTTAAGTTTACTTTAGAATTAGAAAAGACAATCGACTCTCTTTCTTAGGTGTTTTAATACATATAGTAGAGAGTCATTTTAATGAAAATCCAGTATTTACAGGAAACCAACCCACAACTTAACATATGTCCATTTTTATTCAGGCTATCACCTTAATATCAAAATATCCATTTTTTCTTCTATGTTTTTAAGAGCATTGCACATTGTCAGTCCCCAGTATTTGGATAAAAAATTGAATACATAAGAAAAATAGGGACAGATTTACATATACTAGATATTTGTTATAATAAAGCCCACAAAAAGTTTATAGTGGTTTTGAAAACATCAAATCATTGTTAAAATCTTTTAATGTCAACCTTGTTTTTTTCCTATAATAAGACACTAAAAGGAATGTTAATAAAAAATAGTCTTAAGGAAAACAACAATATAATATATAAAATTCCATGTTTGGACTGCCACTCATTTTATATCGGACAATCTAGCAAGGAGTTAGAAGTACGGATTAAACAGCAAAAGTATTCTGTCAAAACTGGGCAAACACCCAATGCTATATTCATTCATTTAAGTGAAAACTCTCACAGGATAAATTGGACTGAAAGTTCAGTGATTGCCAGATCGAAAGATTTCTCTTCACGAATTCTTTTAGAATCTGATATTATACAGCTTACTTCCAGTTGTAATTTTAACCTTAGCCCTGGCATGTATTATTTGGACCCCTGTATTGGTAAAATGTTCAAGAATGACCTAAAAGATAAAATCACTGACTTAATTACAAATTGGTTACCTTATGTATATTTTCTATGTTTTCATGGTTTAATATATATTTTTTTGTAAAAATGTTCACCTTGCATAAATTGTTATTGTTCACAAAGAGGAGAATTGATGAGCTGTACTTTTATATTTTTTGGTGGTCATTCACCTTCCTTGCATAATCTTTTAATTGCCCTGTCCCTGATTCTGAGCTGTTGGGCCTTAAATATTTAACCCTGCTTTGGCAGGTCTACTAATTCTTCAGTTGTGTTGGATTCCAAGAACATATTTTTTCCCTTTGTAATCCCCATCTGTCATTTATACAATCTTTCTTTGCAAGCTTATTTTTATATTTCAATCTGCTAAGTAAAGGACAAGAAGTCGAAAGGCCTTGCAGTACTCCATTGTTTTTCTTTCCTTTGTGGATTTCATCTTTATCTATATATTCATCACCTTCCATATTTTCGTGATTCAGTTATACACATATATAATATATATATATATATATATATATATATATATATATATATATATATATATATATATATATATATATATATTATATATATATATATATATATATATATATATATATATATATATATTCATTTATATTTGAACTTATAAAATATGGGAGATAGTCTTTCCAGTGAGATGCAAGTAGATGTAAATTCATAACACTATATTATCAGTGCCTTATACAGAAATGAGTGTGCAAAAGTACCATCAAAATACTTTGCTTAACTGCCAATACCACATAAAATGATAAAAGTAATAATAATAATGCTTAGAATCAGAGAGAGTCAGACGGAGCCAAGACCAGACCACACGAAGTTCGTAAGGTACATAGCAGTGAACAATAATAAGAAAAAAAAAATCCATTCCAGTTCCGAGTACCTGGCCATCAAATCATCTCGTCTCAGGTGGAGGCGACAGAGCAGCGGCAACATAATCATCACCAGGAACAATTCCGAGCGAGAGTGGAAAGCTTTCCCACCAATTCACCAAATGGCATCTTAGACAGAAAAAGAGGGCACGGCGTTCCTGCCGATTTACAATTCATTCGCACGGTGTTTTGCTTGTGAGAAAGCAATCGCGTTGAGGAAATGCCGAGAGAAGGCGAGATAAGGATAGAGAAATGTTATCATTCCAATTCTTTAAAAGTAAAAATAGTTTCACACAAATAGAAAGAAGACTGAGAGGCGCAGAGATGATAATACATACGTATACGGGTATATTTACATATAAATACGTGCATACAGAGAGAGAGAGAGAGAGAGAGAGAGAGAGAGAGAGAGAGAGAGAGAGAGACTATATCCATAGGTTTGAGGACATTCACACGAAATTATTCTTGCACGCAAGCTTACAACCATGCTGATGAATGGCTTGAAATTTTGTCAGATGAACGATCCCATGGCGACGTTGTATCTCGCTATTTTTGTCATTGTTGTCAATGCCGTCTTTTCGTTTTCCTCAAGAGCAGACTTCAAACCCTGTTGCTGATGTCTCCTTCTCAACTTTTCGTTCCTTTCTTTCATGGCAAATGCTATTTCTTCAAGGTGCTCTTTTTTACCATGTTACAAGATATTTGATTTTTCTATTCACTTATATTATTTATGTAGATTTTACCATACATTATACATGATGAATTTAACACTAGTACATCTGATCTGTTACGTCACTACGTGGAAAATTGATAATACATTCCTGGTGTAAAGAGAAAATGAAATTAGATGCATAGAACAACGGTATACAAAACACTAGCCTCGAGGGGAACCAGCACTAAATACTGCTGCTGAGAAAACAGAGACCGAAGGCATCGCATCTCACCTCCTCCACAGGACAAAAAGTTGAACTAAGAAAAGCAAAGATAAACGACATTTAAACTAATTTCACCAAAGCATGGCATATCAACGACCTAATCGGGTGTCATACGATCTCGTACCTGAAAACTATAGCACTCTCCTTTATCTTTTACATTGGTTTTTCCTTTATGTGAAATCTGCTTTTCCTGTTTTCTACGACTTTTATCTTACTTTTTGCTACTCCATATCATTTTTCCCTTCTTCTACTGGTATCCTTTGTTCCATTCCCTCCTCCGATTCCTTGTTAGCAGCCATGTGCCTCAGACAGTTGGGGTGACAACTTTTGACAAAGCGTTGATATTAGATTGTTTAAATTGTAATTCTTTGTCTGGTGATTCAGTGCTGTAATACGGCATATTTCAGCTTCTCGGTCACCCACTTTAGTGCCCAAAAATAACTGGCGGTTATGGCTTTCTGGGAACATTGTCTTCTGGGGTTGCACTTGAATCTTGAAGCACTGTCTATCCCAAGTGAGCCTAGTGCTCCCTTCCCCCAGCTCTCTCCCTCTCTCTATTGAACATACAAATAATGGCTAAAGGGATGCCCCTTCTTGCCACTGTCGTCATACAATGCAGACCTTAGACATAAGGCCAGACTCAAACAGCGTCATTCATCACTTATCCTGAATTGTCAATCAGGCAAACTGTTGCGAGGACAAAGATAAGATTTCCAAATTTAACGGCAACGCATAATATCAACTATTGCAAAGTTACGCGCAAATCTTTGTATTTAATCAAATATTTTGCAGTGACTTTTGTGGAGAGACTTCCGGATAGTCCATCAAGGCCATTCAAATATTTCGATGTTTTGGTAGTTTAGTTAGGCAACACTCGACAGCCTACAAATCAAGCTCACAAAAGTAGAAACACAGATACTGTTTGTCTTTACACTCCTTCCCTTCGTCTGCTGTTTATAGTTTTTCCAGTAAAATAGTTCATGCTTTTTCTTTCTTGAATATTCTCTGCTCCCTTCAAGTTTAAATATATTCCGATAAAAAGTATTGGTTTACCAAATCGACCACCCAGTGTGCTTCCTCTCGCCTTTCATTTTGGATATAGTTTTGTGAACAAGTTAGTTTACTTACACAAATTTTTCAAATTCTTCCCTCTGTTTTCGATAATATTCCTGAGATTCCATGGGGTCTAAATATATTCTGGGAAAATTTACGGTGATCCAATGAAATAAGATATTCATGAATTATAATTTCATTTAGAACTCGAGACAATTTAATTAAATCAAAGAATAAGATCTTAAAAAATGCCAAAGCTTCTGCACAGTCTTGAACTGATATTAAAGTAAAAGGAAAAAGAGTGTAGATGTCCGAGACCTGTCCATATTGATGAATGAAATAGCTTCGTGGATTTGTTCCTGTTTTAAGTAAGTTGCAGCGTCTGCGATGTCGAAGAAGAAAATGAAATTGTTTATAGCTTTGAACGTTGATGCTGCTTTCGGCTCTCAGAGGCTTATATCTTGATTTTCAGTTTGTGTGATTGCACCAATTGTTGGTGCTCGACGTTGATTTTAGAAAATAAAATGCAAGGAATTATATCTGGTAAAGGTAACAGTTGGTGTCAAGTCATTCTCTCTCTCTCCCTCACGCACGCACACATACTAATATTACAACCCATCTTGTGTTTTTAATTAACGTCAGCCCAAAAATCAGCGCCAGATGATTTACAACAGACCACGAGAGACTGGTCCGAACTGTAATTTGTCACAATGGGGCCCAAGAACCCGACTGATTAGGTGAGAGCAAGGTCTTTTTAATTTGTGAAAATAGGGTGTAAAAGTACCGCATCATTTACTGTCTATAAAAGTACTTTAATCTAATGAGGGTTACCGTGAAATATTTGCATTCTCATCAGTAGGCGTTTTGTCGACTGAAAACACTTCTACATTTCATTATTCATACTAGTATATACTGGTAACATTAGCATTATTCATAATAGAGCTATTAGCAATCCAGTGATGTCACTATTGAAATTAAGGTATATTAGAGTTCTTCATGACTCATTTACTATCATCACGGTTTATTAGCCTTACTCATATTAGAACTTTACGGAATTTTTCTCATCGGCCATTACTGCTACAATTTACTAGCATTCCTCATGCTGTGAACAGCATTAATCATATCAGTATTCATAGACACTGATAGCAAAACCACCCTTCGTGTTAAAACTCATATTTTTCCTCATATGCAAATAAGGAGCAATTTATAAAGCGTGAGAGGTGTGGAAACTTGATAAGGGAACTGAAAAGGAGAGATGCCGGTCGAGGGCCGTTTATAAACACGCTCTCTCTCCCTCTCTCTCTCTCTCTCTCTCTCTCTCTCTCTCTCTCTCTCTCTCTCTCTCTCTCGAAGTATAAGGATATTTTTCATTATTCTTGGAAATGGGAAATGTAAATTTGCATTCTGATGATACGCTTGAGATTGAGTTCCAGTCAGGTTGGGTTATGACCGTGTTATTTGAGAAGGTTTGGTAATGCGTTTTTTGTGGGTGTGTGTATATGTATGTATGTGTATACATACATACATACATACATACATACATATACATATATATATATATATATATATATATATATATATATATATATATATATATATATATATATATATATATATATATATATATATGTGTGTGTGTGTGTGTGTGTGTGTGTGTGTTTTCACGAACTGCCAGAAATTTCAGGCAGACAGCGAAATGCACTAAGGGACATCTGAACCCCCAGGGGCTAGTACTAAACACGGAGAAACAGTGTAGGTGAGTCACTGTTTCGGCACGTTTAGTACTAGCCCCTGGGGGGGATCAAATGTCCGTAAGAGCATTTCGCTATCCGCCTGAAATTTCTAGCAGTTTGCGAAATGCCTGGTCTCGCTATCTGCCTGTAACATGTATAGGATATATATATATATATATATATATATATATATATATATATATATATATATATATATATATATATATATATATGTGTGTGTGTGTGTGTGTGTGTGTATGTGTGTGTGTGTGTGCGTATGTATAATTGTAATAACCACAATGCCCCTTAACTTCTCGATTTCTTCACATTTTGGGTATGGTTATCACTGCGTAGCCTAATGTCCAAATGATGAAACAAATGAAGAAATTTGACGTCCAGGCAAGATTCAAACCTGCATCCGAAATATCAGAAAGAAGCAGTGTTATTCACTTGACCACAATTATTACAATTACACATGTGCTTGGTACAAAAAACTGACCTGGAGATAGGACGTTAACCTCTTTCCTTTAACAGAGAATACACCTAGAGAAAAAGAACAGACAATGATAACTGTTGCATTCATATTTTAACTGCTGAATCGTGAATCAGTCCCCCGATCAGAAAACTTCAGAAACATTAACTGTCTCATGCATTTATACAGATGAGTCAGCAGCAGACAGAATGCTTCTACACATCCTGCACCATTTACCTTCATCTTCCAAACATTCTCACACTTCTTGGCTATGAGGGACCTGCCTTTCCAGTGTCTCTTCCACCCAACCTGTTCAACTCTTTTCGAGTGTTCCTTTCCTCCTTCTTCCTAACACTTCCGAACCATAAACTCTTTTCACCAATCTACTGTCCTCAATTTTTTCCACTTAACCAAAAATCCCAAAACATTTTGATCCATTTTTATACCTACATAACTTTTCATTTTAACAGAATCTCCTTTTTCCTTTAATTTTCATTTAACATCCATGCTTCACTCCCATATAAAAAAGAGCTGGCTTAACAGGCCCCACATACATTTCAATCTTGATTCCCATAGACACTCCAAGTTGCTTCTCAATCTTTTGTGCGCACAGAAAACCACAAATGCAGCATTTTACTTGTAATTCTAGGCATTCCTTGTGTCTTTCCCTTCCAGTTTCTTCACTGCCATCTCTAGACCCTCAACAGTACTTCCGCTAATATTTTCAAACTTGCACCTTTCACTCTTGCATCAGTGAGTTCTGGCTGTCTTCTATCTTCCACATTCAACAAATCTATTTTTCCATCAACCTATCCCACTGCATTTGCTGCCTCGTCGAACAACTTATTCTCCCAAAGTATTTTCTCACCTTACTCACTAACCCTTTTTACTACTTGTCTTTTTCTCTTTCTCTCTTTCCTCCTGAATGCCTTATTCATCCTTTATATTATTGTGCATGATATTCCTTTCTGTTTTATAACTGCACCTCAAATAACCTTATTCCTTTAGTGAACCTCTCATTTCCTCATTCCATCCATACTATTTTCATTCATTCTTCCATTTAACGATCACAAACACACGTTAGCTTTATAAACCTTTTGGGGCAATAAAACATCACTCATTTGCTTTTTCCTTCTCCATGTTTTTAACACCATTCCCTTTTATGTCTAATTTCTCCTTAAATGTTCTTCCCATTTATCAGACTGAATTGTTTCATTTAGCCTATGGTTACAGACATTGTTCATTATTCGTTGTCAAAATATAATCATGAGAGGGATTATTATTTGGTTATAGTTCTCCAAACCCTGTTTCTATGTCGCAGTTTCGAGAATAGATGAAACCTTTGATATTCTGTGATGCTCGAGAACCCTGATTTAACATGCGCTAGTTTCATTTAGAAGTTCAGTTTTGAGGAAATTATTGTTCAGTAACAGGTTAACGAACTTTTATGTTTATTTATGTTTGAGAGTGAGTTGGCATGAATATCTTTTAATATTCTGTTTATTTGAAATACTTCTAGGCTGGCCGAGTTGACCATTCATGACAGAAAGAAGAATACAACGTTTTCAGTTCAGCAAAATTTATTTTCATGCTTTGCTTCAATAGAGATGCCATTCTAATGACAAAGACCACTTCCATGAGTTACGGTCGACCTGAAGTTGACAGCGTCGTTACTAAATGTTGTGAATAAATTTCATATTTTCCTCATTTACTTCATGTTTCAGTCACACCAAGCATAAACCATTGACGACTACAACTAAAGAACCCCACTTAAAACATACTGAGCGACGTAATTTGGTGACTGATGGTATTACTGCGTTAGACTAAAGTTTAAGTAGCCCATACTTCAGCATGGCAACTGATAGCAAAGCTAATGGAACTGTCCAAGGAGATGAATTTAGAAGGACCAGTTACAAGAATTAGCACTGCTACAGAATTTACCGCATAGCTGAAAGAAATTGCGACAATTCTTAAATTGGCATCTATCTTTGGGTCAGGCTCGTCTTCAATCCCACCTCTAATAACAGATGATGGTAGATTGGTTAGTGACCCTAAGGAAAATGGTGAATTGCTTCTTCGAGCTTTTGAAGCTAAGCAGTCAGCTAAGGACATCCCTCTCCCTGACACTTGTTAGCCTGAACCTATTCTTACAAAATTTGCATTTTGCTCTACGGATATTAAGAAAATTCGAGACAATCTTGATAGCGGGGGTAGAAGATCCTGATGGCTTCTTTGCTTGGTTTTTTGAAAAGGTTTCTTGTGTGTTATCCCCCAAGATTAGTAGATTCTATAGATATTTAGGTCGATGCAGTATCTTTGCAGATGAGCGCAAACTTTACAGTGCCTGTTCTAAAGAGTGACATATCTGCAAATTGCAGTAACTACAGGCCAAATTCTATTCTCCCTGCACTCTCCAAAGTTGCAGAAAAACTTATTTTCAAGCCATTCTGCAAGTATGGGTAATCCAAAGGATTGTTAGCTAATACTCAATATGTATATAGGAAGCAGTTAGGTACCTGCTATGCTCTTTTAGATTTGATATGCCATTTGCGAGAACTTCATATGAGTTTTGAGTGTACTGTAGAGTAATTCAAATAGGTTTTAGTGCTGTTTTTTTTATTTGGTAAATCATAAGGCACTTAGCTTTAAATTTCAGAATCTTGGAGTGGGTGGATAGGTAGGCAGTAGCGAGTTGCTGTTGATGGGATCTGTAGCAAACCAAGACCTATTGCGTCTGGTGTTCCACAGGGTAATGTTCTTGGTCCTCTTTTATTTTTAGTGTATACAAGTGATATGATTGTTGGCCTGGAAAACAAGATTATTTATTATGCAGATGATTTAACATTTGTGGAGAAGATTAGTGAATGGTGTAGTCAGTGGGGTATGAAGCTGAACTCCAGTGCAACAAAAACACAATTGATTAGTACATCTTGCACTGATTTTCCACCCCATCCTCCACTTCAAGTGGATGGGACTCTGTTCAATGAGTCTGAAGCTTTTGACTCACATCATAATTTTGAGAAACATTTAATGAAAGTGTCAGAAAAAATTAATAGAATACTGTTCTCCGGTGTGTATATCTGCTTCTACCAGAAATGTACCAATTTTAGACAGTACTTCATGGTGGTAGGTTTCTTGTTTGTCAATTTTTCACAAGTTTTATTTTAACAGAGAACTTTCACCATTACAACTGATTGATCCTTGATAATCTTTTCCTGCTGACAGCAACTAGATTTGCTGAACAGCAACACCAATATGTAGTAAACATGCCATGCTGTCGAACTTCTCAGTTTCGTGGTCTTTTATTCCTCACACCATTTTACTGTGGAACAGTCTCCCTGGTGATGTTGTGCAATTAGAATCACTAAAGTTCAAGTAGACATGAATGCATTACTACTCTAAAACAATGTACATTGCACTTATGTAAGTCTCTGCGTTCTGTATTTCCTATTGCCTCCTGTAATTTCTTTCTAATGTTCTTTAAACGTTTGAATTTCAAGTTAACGGCCCCTGTAGGCTTGTTTCATATGAATATGGTTTATCTTCTGAATAATAATCATAACCCAACAACAAGACCTATACTGTGCAAAATGACAGTGAAAGAGAAGCAGTAAGAGCAGGGGCGGAAATGTAAATACAAGGAGCTTATAGACAAAGATAAAAAGTTGACAATGAAATTGCAGAAATTGGTAATGGAACTCCAGAGGGACTGGTAAGCAGCACTAACACCCCTACAGTCATTGCAAAACCAAAGTTACCCAGATTCAATGAAAATCATGACGATATGGATTTGCGAGGTTTGCAGAGAACCAAGACTGGCCTAGAAATAAGTGGGCTGTTTATCTCAGTCCAATACTAACAAGTAGAGGCCTTCAAGTTTTTTTGGTATGACTTGTGATGAAGTTGATCTATGATATCCTATAGAAAGCACTTCTCAAGAGATATCAAATGAGTGAGATTAGACAAAAAAAAAAAAAGGTGAAACTACATATCAGTTTGTAGCTAGGCTACATAGATATTTCAAGAAGTGAACTAAAATGGCTTAATGCAGACAACCATTTGATGATTTGGTAGGTTTGCTCATCAAGGACTAGTTTGTCAGACTTGTTTGACCAGGATGGGATTCCTCAGAGAACAGGTACCAAGAGACATTGATGAGATGATGAAGCCTGCAGAGCAGTACTTGGAACCTCATAGTTAAAAGCTTAGTGGAATGCCAGAAGCCAATGAAGGAGTCTAATGGGAGGACCCAGGGACAACAAGACTGCTGAGCAAAAGCAGTTAAACAAAACTGGGGGTAGGTGCTTTGTGTGTCACAAGCCAGTACTCTTAGCCAGAAACTGTGTACTTAGTAATAGTAAGGACCAGCAGAATCTCAAATAAAAGGCAGCCAGTGCTACAGTAGTAGAAAAACCAGGGGAGGTGACAACATTGAAGATTGCAGGCTGAAGCTGGCAGAAAGAGCAGAACTGCCTGCTGTTAGGGGAATGCAGATCTGAGGAAGAGGAAGGAGGCTCTGTAATTTACCAGTTAATAAGGTTGTTTAGGCAAAGAGAATACATTGCTGAACAAGTGCAGATGTACCCTGAAGTTTGGTAACTGAGTACCAAATGTCTAATAAGAAATGAGTTTGCGTACTCATTGACAGAAGTATCCGTAGAAATCTAGTTGCAAAAGTTAATGTAAATTACCTATGTAGGAGAATTACATCTTACGTTCATAAATAACCCCATTCAGCGCTGGAAAGGATATTGAGAGTCGGTAGGTTTGAAAGGTGGACAGGAGGAAAACCTCTCTGTTGCGCTTTGATATAACTGTTAGGAGAGGGTGGATAGCAAGATGGAAGAAAGAGAATATGAAAGGAGGTACAGTAAAAGGAACGAAAGGGGTTGCAGCTAGGGACCGAAGGGAAGCTGCAAAGAACATTTAGTAATACCTACAGTGCACCCTGTGTGGTGCACTGGCGGCACTACCCCTCTACGAGGGAAATATGTTTGAGGACGGGGGTGGTGGATGTACCATTTTCCAAGCGCACGCTGACCGAAATAATTAAAATTTGTGTAGAAGAATGTAAATTTGAATTCAACTGGATATTTTCCTCTCAAAATTTTGGTAAGGCAGTTGTTACCTGTATACTGAATTTTTCGAGAGCAAAATATTACGCAAAATCATTCTAGGGAAAATACAGCTTGGTTCAGGTATGTCGATGACAATGTGTTTGGCCAGGTATCGAAAATGTCAATATACTTAAGAATTTTGGAGTTATTTTGTCATTTAAGAACAATAAAACAATACTAAAGGATGTGCCTACTAGACTCTATGAAAAAGATTTGTAAAATTCGACTACTCAATCATCGGGGTAGGAGGACCCCGCTAACAAACTACCTGTCAGGTGCAAGTACTTGTTGTCCAACTATTTGTTACACAGATATGTTCTGTCGTGCTAGCATATATATTATGAATTACTGCCACTTCGTATCAGTCCTCTGAAGACACCGACAAACAAAGAAGAAATAGAGATGCGGGTATACAGATCACGGGATAGGGGGAGTGGTAAGACGGGATTTGGCCGGCGGGGGGGAGAAAGAGCGTGATTCAAGAGGTCTTCTGTTAGCGTTTTATGTCGTAGGGCGTCTGCTAGATGGGAGTGATCTTTCCGCTTCTAGTTGTCTGTTCAATGTTTGTTTGTGCAATAAAATGCAAACAGATCCCGCTATATATGGCGACCATGTTCTGTGTAAATGATATCTGTATTCTCCACCATATATTAAAAAACTTTTAGCTCTTGTGTCGTAGATTTGCGGTTGTGATGGTCTATGTAGTGAGAACTTGATTCAAAATTTATGACTATAAAGTCGTAACACTTCAAGAAAGCCAGGGGAAAGCAGAATAAAGTTATTCTTAACCATAAAAGTTCTGTCAATTTAATCCTGATGCGTCTGATAATTTTTCCATATTGAAAGAATTTAAATGAGAAGAATTTGCTGTTAATTTTGTGGCTTCAGTTTTGTTCTTGTCATGAAAATATCATCAATATACCGCGCGTGGTTTTTGAGATTTCTTATTTAGTAATTACGTTTTTAAGGCCAAATTTTAGTTTATAAGATGCCTTTGTTAATAAAAAAAAAAAAACTGCCGGTGTGTCTGTAGCTGAAGAAATGTCTAATGCTATACGAGATTCAAGTAATGCAGAACTTCTGGAAGTAATGAAGTTTTTTTATGAAATAAAAAAAAAGTAAATTTCTAATTGATTTCAGCTGGATGCGGAATTCAATGGCCGTACAGTTATAAAATCATGGAACGATACTATTTATGCCATCATAGATTTTAAAAGTTGAAGAAATATACTATGTGCAAAGTAATCATGGGTATGGGCCATATTAGATTGGTTTCCCATGAAATCTTGTTCTTCTTTAATTAAAGTTTTAGTACGTTTTCTATAAACTCTTCATTGCAAACTAATGTAAACAAGACCCAAACTTACTGTACTTCTTTTATGGGATGTTCCGAAACCCGTAAGGATTTTCAAGCTTCATTTTATTTCCTGCTTAAAAGCCTAAATATTTACGTACTTCACTTCCTATTACACTGATGTTTAATAAAGAGGTAACTGTAAACATGAGGGCCGCATGAAGATATCCTTTACTTATATAATTTCTTTGGCTAAACAATATCGAAAAGTGTGTATATGATGCAGAACTGGTGAGATGAGATGAGAAAATTACCGAGGTCATGAGAAATTTCAATATGTTTTTTACGTTAATCATAGAGTGGCTGGTGGTACTAGACATGGGGGAGATTAGTACCAGCACCTCGGGATTAATGTAAAAAATATAGACAAAAGACGGTGGATTTCTCATTACGTCGGTAAATTTCTTAAAGTATCTGACCTTTACTGCATTATATAATCCATTTTCGCAGTTTATCCGGAAAATTACATTAAATATATATTTGTGCGGCTGTCTCCTTTACATTTACCATGAAAGACAGTTTCCAGAAATCGTAAATTAACGTTGGTTGACTGTGTCTAATACATCAGAGGAGGAAACTATGAAAACCAGGAAAAAACTTCGGCGCGATCGAGCTTTCTCAGCCGCTACAGCGTATAATCAAGGCCACCGAAAATAGATCTATCTTTCGGTGGTCTCGGTATAATGCTGTATAAGCCCCGGCCCACGAAACTTTAACCACGGCCAGGTGGTGGTGGTGTATCCTATATCGTTGCCAGAAGCACGATTATGGCTAACTTTAACCTTCAATAAAATAAAAACTACCGAGGCAAGAGGGCTGCAATTAGTATGTTTGATGATTGAAGGGTGGATGATCAACATACCAATTTACAGCCCTCTAGCCTCAGCAGTTTTTAAGATCTGAGGGCGGACAGCAAAAGTGCGGACGGACAGACAAAGCCGGCACGATAGTTTTCTCTCACAGAAAACTAAAAATGAGGGGAAATGCAAATGCAGATTTCTGACAAATGCAACATAGGTTTTTACTTACTTATGATAAGTCAGAAAATACTGTGAAGTATTTTTGATATATGAACCATCCTCATAGAAAGAGTTCGTTGTTGCGTTCATGAAGTTATACTGGCCAACTGAAAATCGTTGACCTATTTCAGTGGTTTTCAATCGGGGGGAATTCCCCCCTAGGGAGGAATTTCAGAGTTTCAGGGGGGGAACTGTAAACAAGGATTTTTAGTATTATATGAATATTATTTGGAATGCACCTTTTGAGGCAGACAGTTTTGGAAAAGGGGGGGTGGTGGGGGGAATGACATTCTGACATATGGTGAACGGGTGCATGGGCCAAAAATGGTTGAGAACCACTGACCCAGGCAGTGCTTGTTCATCTAGGAAACACTTTGATTACGCTTCCTTACAGTTCGACTTCTCACTGCAGGAGCTTTCAGCCAATGAAATGGGACGAAAGAAGTATTGGGTGTGGTGTAGGCCTTTGATTGGTCAATCAGTTCTATCCTTAGTACTTTGGAAGATAGTGTAGGTCTAAGCATGAAGATGAGGAGGTGTTATTAGAAACAAGTGCTTACAAAATTAAGAAATGGGACTTTGGTATCTTGAATTGTGGTCACGAAACCTAGACTATTGTACCTTCTAAAAATGTTTGTAAATTAGGAAGACCTTCGAAAATGAAAGGTCACTGTATACTTTCATAAAAAAATCTTCTTCGTCTTCTTTGTCTTTAGCTTTGCCACTTTCTACATTAGCCTTCTCCATCTCCCCTGTCCAACACATAAAAGAAATAACTTTCCAAATTTCTGTGAGAATTCTGTGGCTCTTGAAGGTAGCTGTGGTTGTGAGCCTGGGGCGTTGCGGGGTTGGTGATGACAGAGCTTTTATCATAAGTGTCGTAAGGTGCTGAAGGGGACGAGGGGTCTCTAACAGAACTTTTTTGATCTCAGGTAATGTGACAAAGATTTATTACGCTCTGAATCGTCCTCAACCACTTGGTGGTTCTTCTAATTCAAACCTAGGCCTATGTTGCAGTTTCATGACGATAATTCAGTATGTACTTTAAGTCTTTGTGATATATATATATATATATATATATATATATATATATATATATATATATATATATATATATAAATACATACATATATATATATATATATATATATATATATATATATATATATATATATATATATATATATATATATATATGTGTGTGTGTGTGTGTGTGTGTGTGTATCTCATATATATTCCATTCGTCCCTTTCAGCCTGTTAGCTAGAAATTCAAATTCAATGGTTGCTGGAGGAGATGCCATGAAGGGGGGAGTGAACTTATGTAGGAAACCCCCACTATCACCTGACTTGGGGGGAAAACAATACCGACCTCTTAGCCCCAGCATCGGGTGATTTGGGGTCAGATAGCCGTTAGGGACACAAGGGCGAATCCAGGCTGTAAGTAGGCTATTATCCTAACCCTTAAGGACTTAACTATAAGACCTATTTTCCCTACGACCTTTCGCTGGCTGTGTGGCTGCTTTCAGATCGCCGATGTCCTGTGCCCAACCCAAGAAAACAAAATCAAATGCGACGCCCACGACCTGGGTGACAGACGCTCTTTACCCGACCGTTACAGCATTAAGTTGGTGCGGGTCTTTCCCTCAGAGTTGGTGCAGAAGGGCAAGACTCCTGCGGCCGAAATCCGTCTTTTGCAACGAGCTCACTGCACATAAGGCATAAGGTACATCTGGAAGCACTCGGTCCAACACCAGCTTTCTGTTTCTCCTCGTGAATTTCTCTCCATTTTCAATGTTTCCAACTTTTCATTCTCCTAAACAAAGCCCTCCTTTGTCCAAATCAGACCTAGCAGTCCACTTGCCCTCATGACTTGTCCCAAGCTCAAATCAAATGAATTCAGTGATCGTAATTAGATCATTCCCTCATAGTGTTACCACGGGCTAATTAAATCTAATTGACCAATTCCTCCATCGTGCATAATTAAGTTCATTTGAGAGAAAATCATTGATTTTGAATGCTAACCTGGAATTCCCTTCCAGAAACCTGTTATCTGGCACTTCGAGCGGTCGGCCCACTGCCTAATGAACCAAAAATAACGTAGACATTTAACTGCCATCCTGCCAAGTGCAAGTGTCTTCTGATCATGCAGTCCCAGGGCACTAAACAGTTTCCCCCTTGATAAACCAAGTTACATTAACAACCCAAAATCATTCAACCAGTAGCAACCTTCACGTTCATTTGCGTGTTAAACACTATTCCAGGGCTGTAGCCTTTTCAGATTCAGCAGTTTGTTACACATTGTCTAATTTTATTGCACATTGTATGTGCTTGCTTGCTGCTCAGTCAGCCCCTTCATATTAATTTCCTGATTGCTTAATTTCTAAATAAATTCTGTTTAAAGTAAATAACTGGTTACATTTTCCCCATGGAGGCCTCCAGTTCCCTGTTTACTTAGATGTGATATCAAGGTAAGTAAGTTTATTCATTCCATTTATCGCTTACATTCTGAGTGCTTTGTGTTGGCCCTCAATGCAGTTAATTAAGAAAACCATGTTCATTTTTTCCAACCGGCCTCAGAATGTAACAACACACACACACACACACACACACACACACATATATATATATATATATATATATATATATATATATATATATATATATAT